>NC_036627.1:4054490-4234805 GCF_900079805.1 Fusarium fujikuroi IMI 58289 | reverse complement strand
GGCCCTTTAAAATAATTTTAAACTTAATATTTAATATACTATAAAGAACTATAAGATTAATAAGAGGTAATTATATTGCTGCTAAAATGGCATTTAATTATAATGCAATTCTATCTTAAATTTATAGAAACTATTTAATTTAAAGAAATAGATAATAGTTTAATTTATTTTTAACCTAGATTTATAAGGATTTCCCTTATAATTATATTTTATAGAAAAAATAGCTAATTCTCTATTAGCTAACTGCAATATATTACCTATTAGTAAGTGTTAGGCTTATAATTTTATAAAGTAATAACTAAAGCTAAAGATATATTTATTTTAAAGATATAACTATTAAAGAGCTAAATATAAAGATCTAACTATTATTTACAGCTAGTTTAGGCTTATATAGAATATAATTATAAAGTATAGTATCTATTTAAATAATATTTAAAACTTTAATAAAATAGGCTTTATAATAGGCCTTATTATAGTTAGAATAGCTATTACAGATTTAGAAATATAGAAAAGGCTAAAATTAATATAGCCTAAAAACTAGAAATAGATTACTATAATCTATATAAGTAATATTATTATTATTATATTAAATAAGAAATAATATAAAAATTAAAAATATAATTAAAATAGTAAAAAAATAAAGAAAAGAGAGTAAATAAAAAGTATAAAAAGGAAGTAAAATAATATTAAAAGATTAAAGGAAAGGATAAAGAATAGTATATATAGATATTTAAACCTAAAGTTAAAATATAAATAATTATTAAAAGCTTTAAAGAGTTAAAGATATATAGATACTTAAATTTAAATTTAAAAAGTAAATTACTAAAGTTTTTAAGAAAAGTATTATATATAAATACCTAAATTTAGGTTTAAGTAAATTTACTATATAAAAATAGTAAGTTTATTAATAAGTTTATAAAATTTTAAAGGTCTATAGGCAAATAGCTTTCAATATTTATTACTTATAGCCTTAATTAGGACCCTTTTAGTATGTTTTTTAACTATAATACTAAATCCTATAGACTTTTAATCCATACTCTTATCTAAACGCTCTAGCTCTTAATCTATAATGCTCTTTGCCTTTTGCTGAAGTCTTCTAGCAACTGGGAGGAGATGTGGTGTCGATTCGGACAAATACGCAGCCGAGATGCTTGTAGTATGTAAGGTAGAGACCTAGAAGTCTATGAATTCCATCTTTGTGCAATATCGGTGACAAAGGGGTTGTCGATTTATAGGCAACAGCAGAACAGTGGACCAATGTGACGGAAATAATGGAAGACAAAGGTCGTTGAGGCGTCGGAGAGCAGCGGCGATGGCCCGATCGGGTTGCTTGGCAGAGACGCAACCGCGGAGAATTCCCAAGGGGAAGAAGATATTACTGATGCGGTTGCCTGTGGCAGTATCTCAAGAGATATAGAGTAAGAGTTCAGACCGGCCTGGAAGGATGTTGAAAACGAATTGTTTGTAGCAGATCTGATGCTCTCAGATTCTGTCTCGGTGGCGCTATAATGGAGCACGTCGAAAAATGTTGTCGCATTGAGGAAAGGGATTGAGGATTGTTGTTCCAGTAACGCCCATTGGTCTGGGATATCAGGCAAATTGCCAGATGAAAAGTCGAGCTCGAACTGGTCAAGACAGAAGGATGATTCGGAGTTTAGGAGGTCGGATATGGCGATAGGTGTAGTAGTAGTTTTCGGATTCAGTTGATCGAGTGAGTGCTGGGGTATGGAAGCACCATTTTGGATAGGCAGTTCACCCTGGCGCGTCGAAGTGCTTCTACCGCTCGTGTTGCTGTTACTGCTGGTGTCGGATCGACGGGTGGGTTTGATAGATCCTAGGCCGTCGCACCACTTGAATTCCGGGCGTTGGTACTCACATGCATGGCTCTCGCTGCTGCATTGCGAGCAAGCAGGTTTCACCTCATCACATTTGATCTTGCCAGGGGCAAGGAGCGTTAGGCTGGGCTGGGATGGAACTCACACGTCGACGCCTGCAGCGGATGCATCCAAAGCGGGACTTCTGGCCAGCCGAGTTCATTTCGATAGCCAAGCTTGCTTCCTGTGGGGATAAAGCAGGACGTTCCCTGTCTGTGAAAGATACAAAGCACCTGGTTAGGTGGTTAGAGTCTCGAGAAGGGTTTGGCGATCTCTTCATATGAGAACTGAGTTGGTGATTGGCTCGTCAAGGTTTGCCTATTTGGGAAATAGTGTCCCGCGACCAGTGACCATTTGTTGCCAATGATAGGCTGTAGAAATGCCAATATACTTTATAAATTTCACTAGAACGAAAATTTTCACTGGCTTGCAGCATCGTGATTACATTTTAAGAGATGCGGTCCTCAAAACCCAATCAAGACTAGTGCTTCCTCACCCGTCCCTATCTCGGTATCTCCCCATGGGGAACGCGCAACGTTTCGTCTATGGAAATGATAGTAGACAGTGATTCAACAATGGTAACCCTTGGCAGATCAAACAAGGCTGCTTTAATCTGCTTTTATAAATAGATAAGATGTGTCTACCTATTGATTCCCACAGTCACTTGGCCTACTCTTTGTGTGTATTTCGAGGTCCAACCACTGACCAACACAGCCATGTCTCTCTTTGCTAATTACTTAGTATATTCTCTTGCAGACTTCCCATAACTCGAATGCAATGGCAGTGCATCAAGTGACTGGCCAACTCCCTCAGGGTAAGTCACATATCAAGATCAGATTACTCCAGTAGCACATACCTGGTCTAGTTGCTAACCCAGCCATGTTAAAACAATAGTAGCTGGATATGCCATCATCCTTGGCTTCGGCGCTCTATTCGTTTCCATCGTCCTCCTCATCTCGCGCTGGGCAGCTAAGTATCATAATGAGGTCCAGGGCTCCGAAATGTGTACTATGGCAAAACGCTCCATTAAATCCGGCCTCACGGCAGCAGCTGTTGTTTCGTCTTGGACCATTGCGTCGACTCTTCTGTCATCAACCACGTGGTCATACAGCTTCGGAGTCGCGGAAGCCTACTTCTACGGTGCAGGAGCTCTCACTGTCATCGCTGTCTTCGCTGTCTTCGTTATGTCTGCGATCGAGCTGAAGCGTCGAGCCCCTGCGGCACACACATTCTTCGAAGTTAGTCGAATCCGATACGGTCGGGGCGGTCATATCGTTTTCATGGCATACTCAACACTCTATTGTGTCATCAACTGCGTAAACATCCTGATTGGTGGCTCCGCTGTCTTTAGTGCCATGACTGGAATGAATCAGATCGCTGCCAGATATCTTCCTCCTACCGTGCGGAATCGTTCTGTTCACTCTCAGTGGAGGCTTCAAGGCTGTCATCATCACGGACTACATGAACACTATATTCATCCACTGTATCGTTCTGGCTGGCGTCTTCGTGGCTTACGCAAAGCCCGGCCCTGTTCTTGGAAGCCCTGATAAGGTTTGGGAGCTTCTCAAGGAGGCTGCGACCCGAGCTCCAGTCCCAGGGAATGCTGGAGGAGAGTACCTAACGATGAGATCAAACGATGCCATACTCCTTGGTATCATCCTCTGGTGCGCCATTTTTGGCTGTACCATTGATGTCCAGCTATTCCAGAAGTCCATCACTGCCGATCCTGCAGCAACCCTCCCAGGTTATATCATTGGGGGCGTTGCCTGGTTTAGCATTCCCTTCTGTCTAGCTACAACCTTTGGCCTCTCAGCTCGCGCCATGGAGTTCACTGAACTTCTTCCTCGTGCTATCACCCCTAAAGAAGTACCACAAGGCCTGGTATTTCCGATCGCAGTTGGCGCAATGATGGGCAACGCTGGTTTAGTCCTTGTTCTTATCATGGTCTTCATGGCTTGTACCTTTGGATTTAGTGTTGACACTGTATCCATCGCCTCGGTCTACATCTATGACATCTACAAGGGCTACTTTAACAAAGACGCGTCTGTAAAACAGTTGGTTCGCATGTCGCACTTTGCTGTCGCTATATGGAGTCTACTTATGGCTGTTATTGCTACAGGTATCTCAAGAACCGCAATTAGTGTCAACTATATCGTCACCTGCATTGGAATCTTCTGTGACTGTGCTGTGTTCCCTTTCTATGCTACTCTTCTCTGGAAGAAGCAAAGCAAGCACGCCGTAATCTAGGCCCCGATTCTGGGTTCAATTACCTCTCTTACATCATGGCTGGGTTCTGCACATGCCCTCCACGGCGAGGTAACAATATCTTCGACAAGCCAGGTCATGCCTCCTTTGATTGGAAACGTGGTGTCTGTGCTATCAGGTATCATTTTCTCTGTCGCAGTTACCTATGCTTTTGGTACTGACCAGTTTAATTGGTCTCTTCTTCAGGCAGGCATTCATACTTCCAATGACATGGATGTTCGAGGAATAACTGCACGCCAAGTAGAGGAGCAGGCTCAGGCGGAAACTCTAAGTCCTGAGATGAACGCGCTTCTCAAGAGGGGAACACACAAGGCCATACTTGCCACGATAATATTCTTCATCAGCATGATGGTTCTATGGCCGCTTCCTATGTTTGGCACTTCCTATGTATTCTCCAGGGGCTTTTTTACAGGCTGGGTGGTAAGTAATTAGTGACTTGTCTATTTAATGACACTTGCTAATGCATATCAGGCAATCACATTCATCTGGGCATGGGGGGCTGCTCTTGTTATTACCTTGTTGCCACGATGGCAATCGCGATCAACACTTCTTCTTTCTGTACGGACCTGTTTTGGGTTTGAGAAAATTACTGCCCAGGACGATCTGAGCATTGATCAGGAGATGACAGAGCACGAGGGTAAGTAGGGTTGACAAAGACAGCGTGGCCGGGGTCAATTTGCTTCCGACTACCTACCTGTATGTAACACCTAAGCCGCACTGCCTCACCAGCCTGCTTAATTTCCAGCTAAGCCAGAATGCCCCTGTAAAGCTTAGCAACAGCATCCTAATTTACATAGAGATTGGCACAATAGACTTCCAGATTGAATCATGCAGAATCCGAAGCGAAAAGCATTAGACTCATAATAGGATATATTAGAGACAGCAGGGACAAGGGTTACTTACTGCTAAACCTGCTATTATATAGAAGTGCCGGAACATACAAAAGACATCATGTGTGTAAGGATTATGTATTTCTACTAGCTAGTGTGCTGGTGTCTCGGATGCAATGTATCTGCTGCTCTTCGACATACTGGGAGAATTAGTTAATAGTCAAAGCTTGCTTATAACATCTCTAAGTTCTCTCTGCTGATTCAGGCTCTCAACCATGAGTCTCAACTGCAAATAACCCTTCTAGCCCAATCAGACATCTCAAGCCAACACACTGAAAAATCCCAGTTAACTTCACTTAATAATTTCTTAATTAACAATACCCCAAGGCGTGAAGGAAGGTCGAGCTGTTGCTAGCTGATCTTACTATGAAGACATGAAATTAATCACTTCTCGGCCACTGTTGAACCGATAGCCAGCTAACTCCCCGAGGGACTGTGGGGAAGCGGCATTACACAATCCGGGCCTGACGGGATACCTGGATTGTGGTTCTAAGTCACCTAATGACCAACGCAGGGATTAAACGGGTTAAGCAAGTAAAAACAACCAAGAACTCCATATTACCAGACTACGGGGATTGCGGGGAAGGTAAAAAACTAAATCTACATTAGGTAAAGCTTTAGCAAGGTTTGAGACAGGTTATCCTTGTTACTTAACCTCTCTGCTTCCAGATCGGAGTAACATAACCCGAACATAAAAGGCTAAGAGAAAGATGTATAATAGGTTAAATAACCCCCCTTTGTAATTATGACAGGGCAAATCGACAGATAGCAAATTAACCCTCACCGGTCTATTTTATATGATGGTTTATATTCTTTTACTTGCAAGCCTTGCTGTAGGCAGCTCTGTTCTAGCTGCCCCCAACTATGCTGTTCCTGATGCTCAGCCTGAAAACGCCGTTGGGATTGATCCAACACCTGTAGGGGCCTCGTAAGTCTCTGGATGTGAATTGTTTGACTGGAACGATCTAATTCCATTAACAGATTTGAGTTTTTCATGTGGCCCTCCTACATGACCAACATCTCGTTGACCCTTCCTTGTATCGATCACTTTAACAAGCTCTATAATCGGAAAATGCCTATTCGCATCGGAGGAACAACGCAAGACAGAGCGACCTACGATCCTGCTTTTAGGGGCTATGTTTCATATAGCGTTGATGACCCTCTGGAGGCTCCTATGAGTTTGACTTATGGGCCTAAGTTCTTTGATCTGATTAGTATGTCCTATTCCTATACTTTAGAAAACTTGTGCTGATTAGCAAACTTGAACAGAGAAGTTCGGAAGCGACACCATTCTTGGTAATTAACTTGACATGTTAGTTATGGAATGAAAAACACTAACGAGGTACAGGGTTCAACCGAGGACTCAACAATAGGACAAACACATTTTCTGCCGTTCTGAAAGCAAAGGAAAAGGTGGCCAAATATCTTTGGGCAATCGAACTCGGCAATGAGCCTGATTGTATGATATCTCATAAACATAGTCTGAATACTAGGCTCCGCTAACTCGTTCTTACAGTGTACTGGAAGTACTGGCAGTACCCAGTGGCAGAAGCTCCCTGGAACGAGACTCAGGAGGGTGGAAATGCAGCTGACTGGGCGCAAGATTTTATCAACCATTGGAAAAGCCCTCTTCCCATCCTAGCTGGAGGTGGATATGCCATTCCCTTTGAAATCGAACCCAATTGGCCTAATCTGCCCTATCTCATCGAAACCAGCTACAACAAGACAGTCAAAGATGCTACCAAAGTGTACAATGGCCACTTGTACGCGTTTTCTAACGCTTCCGCCGAGGACTTGGGTCCTGAGATGAAACATCAGAGAGTTGTCCAGGATCTGAGCCTGCTGCCCATCTCAGGTGCAAAGTCTGTCGGAAGATCGTACATCCTAGGTAAGGCTTGGCATACTCCTTGTATATCCCAGCATCTACTTATATACCACTCAGGTGAAACCGGATTCCATGGGCTCGATTATGAAATGGATTCCACTTTTGGATCGGCCATTCAGACAACTGACAAGACCCTTCGCGCCTTGACTCTTGGTATTCAGCGACTGTTCTATCACCAAGGCACAATCAACCAGGGTAAGTTCAATAAATGTTCCAGATGCTCAAACACTTCGGACTAATTTTCAAGCCTTCTTCAACTGGTGGTGGAGTGATCATGTAAATGCCCCATTCTATGGTGCCTACTTCGGTGCTCTCGCTGTAGCCGGAGGAGATTCCATCGTTGCCAGCGACAATGGCACTGACCCCTATGCTCAATACATCATTTACAAGAACGGAAAAGCATTCAAGGCCGTTATGATTAACACAGACTACTACTCTGGCAGTGGCAAGCGCTCTGAAACCAAGTTCACTCTTAGTGGGCTGAGAACCAATTTGGTCCAGGCCCTCCGCATGACCGGACCAAGCAGTGAAACAACTGTACCTATCATACAGACCAAGTCATCTCCCCAGCCTAGCATCGGAGGTATGTCTCAGTAACCTATCCATCATGGAAAACTTCACTTAACAATTTATGCAGGTCAATCCTTCTCAAACAAGAACTGCAAGTTGAGCGGAAAGCAAAATAGTGAAAAGTTTTCAGTCAAGAAGGGAAAATTAGAAGTGACTCTCAAGGCTTCTGAAGCATTAATTGTTTATCTCTGATGACAAACCGCAATCAGTGTATTGAGTCAACATGGGGATCAATGCACTGTTTATTCTTCAAAGTTGGAGGACAGTTGTTTATTTATCAAGGTAGCTCCGCGCTGCAATGTTATGGAAAGACAGACTAAATTATCTTGTACTAAATCAAGAGAGCTGAGATTGTATTCTTATCTCAAACGACTATATGGGGGAAGAACTTCCCCTATTTGTTCGTATTCACTATTGAGAGTAATCTTGTCATGTTAGAACTTTTATACCGAATTAAAGAGAGATTATTACACTCACAGAGCTCAAGTGACCATGATTTTGAGTATCGTCAAGTCCATTAACCGCCACCTGTAGCGGTACCATGAGGGAAATCGTGTTGCCATAAGCGCCTATAGCTAGACTGACTCTAATCCGGTAGGTCCGACTGATCAGACAGGAGTAAAAGGTAGGGAGGAACAGAGACTTCTCGGTAGGGAGCCCAAATGATTGTAGAATGAAAGCTCTGTAGGAATTAGACTTAGATGAGCCAAAGTCCCGATGGGAGGCACATGAAGGTGAGCGTGCTGTGAAGTGAGGTTCTGCACAGTCTTGGATAACATCCAAAGGCTCTGAGAACCTCTTCTCTGATTCCTTCTCAGAGACGTGTTGGCTGTCTTTCTGCCACCTTGCCATTTCTTTCCCAGTGAGGACAAGGGCATGCGAGGTTAACCATGGTGCTGTTGGAGCAACGGAATTTGATGGCTTTTGATGGTGATCTGGTAAGTAGCCGTCTATACCAAGCCAAAAGTTTGTAAAAGTTTCGATGGTGGCCGACTTGACCCTTATCTCCGGTAGTGGTGCGCTGCTTGACATAGGAATGTATTCTAGATCGATAGGTATACGGGACATGGGAGAGTTGAGTCCGTCTAAACAGAGTAGAATAGGTTCTGGCTGAGTAGCCGAAACGCGCACAAGCCCCATCTTTGTGCCAACGACACCTTTCCTGATCGTCTTACTCTTGGATAAGCAGTACTCTGGGTTTTCAGGACTGACATGAAGCGGTGGTTGCTTAGGAAGGGCTGGAATCACCTTGAAAGAACGACTCTGATCTAGATACTGTTCTTCTCCCCGTTTGTTCTTGCTCAACAAAAGACGTGCTCTGATCATGTAATCGACGTTTGCAGAACCACCTGCAAGGTCATCACGATCCCAAGCACCCATGCTTGGCGGTGGCCGTAGGTGTCGCTCCCTGACTGCTTTATTCTGGTGGTTGCATGCAGCGGATGAGAGTTGCTGGGGAATCACGAATCGAAAAGGAACGTGGTATAACTGTCCTTGCTCAAAGGACTGGTTGACAGGTAGAGCTGATGTAGGAATTGGCATTTGCAATTGCATAAAAACGTGGGTCTTGAAAGGTGTGCCGTACTGAAATGCGTGGCCGCAGGTCGAGGTAATGCCTCTTAGATCAATCTGGAGAGACTGGAAAGGCAGTTGGTGATGGGCTGTTATTGTGACCAAGCCAGAGACTGTGGAACCGAACGTATAAACTTTGGACTCATAATGGCCATCAATGGTAATCTCAAGGGTAAGATCATGGTTAGCGCGTGCTGGAAATAAATATCGCGAAGGCATGCTGATGGTAATAAAACTTGAGTTTCACGTCTCTTCGTTGTTGAATGCAAATACCAATTCGTTGCTATGGAGTGACTCCTCTTCACTCTATATATAACAGGCTGAAGACTGCCTATGTACCGTACGCTGATAAGCAAACGGCGAGACGGCGCTCTTCATGATAATATCCAGGTGTTTCTGGGCTGAAGCAGACTTTCTGATTGGCTCTCGTGCCGCAGACCGAGAAGCTTTGTTGGGCCGCTCTGACGTCTTGGGCCGAGTGTCGCCGTGATTGGTCCATTTCCCCGGAGTCCGGAGTCTCTTTCGAGCTTGATTGGCTGATCATGCCGAGACTCAAGATGAACAATCAAAAAGTCGATGTAAAGATGACAAATAGCACCCAATCGCATTATTACAAACCTGGTTCTATCATTTTACAGCCGGAGACTCAATTGGAAACCTCTTTTCCAATCTTGAATATCTCTAACCAGTATCGAGTTGAGCTATCGAAGTTGGAACCAGCCACATTGCCTAATGCGCCATCGATACGCCACTGATACGCCACGTATGGTCAGATTGCTGATGACGGCCACTAAACGAGACTGGGCAAGTGAATGACTTTTTCTCATTCTTGCACAATCCCATGGCAATTCGTGTCCGACTACTAGAGGTTTTCACATTCTTAGTAATTGAAAATTTCTCTGCAGCAACTTCTTTTAGCTGTAACAGAAATGTCCTGCGATCGCCCCCGGTCGCATAACATAGCGACCAAGAGGTCACAATTGCCTCGCGCAGATGGACCTACGAGTGAGTTACCCTGTATTGGGTCACCTCCCTTTGCTCAATTGCTGACCAGTACTCCAAGGACGAGCTTGCATCAACTGCCGCCAGCGAAAGATCCGCTGCGACATTGTCGACAAAGGCATTCCTTGTACGAACTGCAACACTCATGGCCGATCGGGGTGTCGCATGTGTCCTAACAAAAAGGACGCAAGACAATCCTTGAACCGGCCAGCCATTCTTGCTCCACTCCGTCCTCGAGAAGCTACAAACTCACCAGCAGCCCTGTCACCTATAGTCACTGAGCCAGCTTCCACTGCAAGAGAGGATGGCGAGCAAGATCTGGGGTCCCACCTCTTGAACCGCAATGACAAAACAGAGGTCGAGCTTAGCCAGGTCGAGCTCGGCCATCGGACTCGTTGTCATTTCATTGGATCCGAGCTCTCTAACTGCCATTACCTTGTGCCACAGAGCACCTCTGAGACTGGACTTGATAAGGTCTTTCACTTTGGCAACGGTCAGTTAGACTCTTCTGAGAATTGGTACGAAGCACATAATATTCCAGAAGAGATCCTTAAACGACCCAGCAAAGCTCTTGAAATGAGACTGATCAAAGCCTATTTTGACCTCGTCAACTGTGGGTGGCCAATTGTGGATGAGGAGCTGTTCATGACCCAATACCAAGAGCAGGATCGCATGAATCCCCTCTGCTTGACGCTTCTCAACGCTATTCTACTCGTTGGAGCACACACGCTGGCATCCCAAGATGAAAGTATGCTTGCTCTACTTCCTGCCTTTTTCCAAAGAGCCAAATATCTGGTCTTGAGTGATTCATGGCATGATAGACTTATTTATGTTCAGGTGCCGCTGTTGTTGACCTGGTATTCTGATGCCAATGCTTGGCATTGGATTGGAATTGCTATAAGGACGGCAATGGCCATGGGACTTCACCGCGACGCCAGCCACTCAACGAATCTACCGGTCTACAAGCGGAAGTATGTCCGAATCTGGTGGGTTCTCTTCCAGTTTGACACAATCTCAGCAACCTCAGCTGGTCGGCCTCAAGCTATGTGGGTTCATCCTATAACTCTAATTTGAAATATGCCCACTAACCATGTCAGAAACCTATGGGACTCGGATGTTACTGATT
The DNA here is from genome assembly GCF_900079805.1 of Fusarium fujikuroi IMI 58289. Taxonomy (NCBI): domain Eukaryota; kingdom Fungi; phylum Ascomycota; class Sordariomycetes; order Hypocreales; family Nectriaceae; genus Fusarium; species Fusarium fujikuroi. Next base: position 4,223,621 of record NC_036627.1, on the reverse strand, counting down.
TGAAGCCTGCTGACCTCGAAGGGATTCCTGGGGCGGAGTTTGAGTTTATCACCTATCATACCAAGCTTTGTAAGATCATCTCACAAACAATAAGAGATGGCTGGTCACCGCGATCTTCCATAGAGGCACGAACTGAGGCTATCAAGAGAGCAGATGAATCTCTTGGGAATCTCATGCTCGAGCTTCCACCAAGGCTGCAACTTAAACTTTCCGACCTTGATATCTGGCAATCTTTGTTTCACCTAACCCATCATAACTTCGTTCTGCTGATCCACCGCCCAGCACCAAAGCCCGCCATCAGGGATCAATCTCCCGAAACACAAGATAACGCCATCCTTTGCAGGGAATCAACAGTAGCAATTGCGTCTGTTTTTGAAGTCCTACTGAGCAAAAGGATGATCTCTTCCTTATGGCTATACAGCAATCATGTGCTGTTTACAGCAACCATCTACATTCTGAACCAGATCAGCACCAGCAAGCCGCTCCTGGCTGCCAAATCGCGGCATATACTTGACACATTTCTTGCAACCTTACGCGAGTTAGTCAAGTATTGGACTTATGCGAAAGGGCTGATGCAGGTTCTTGAGCAAAGGGCCTCCAAGGTCAGAGAAGAGAGAGTTGAAAAGGCGTCTACGAGACTGCAACACGTTACAACACCTGGGCAACATCGTCGACCACCACCTGATCTTCAGCCAAATCCACAGGGTGGTCCATCATCGTATGAGCATCTAAGCGAGAATTTGCCTCCGTGGACTAACCAGCAAGCTCAAACACTACCAAATGCTGCCTTGGCTGATCTGATTTCCAATTCACAGCCCGCAACTACCGATTTCTATCCAAGCACGGGCTTTCTAGGATCTACTCAAGATCCCCTGTTGGATGATTTGTTCATGATAGACACTTCTGCGCTAGACTTGTTCTTCTACGATGATACGCAATAGGTAGTCGGAAAGAGATAAAACGTGTTGGTATTGGTGTATGGTGAAACTAGTCTGATTAGAAGACCTGGGCCGTCGATTAAAGCCATGCGTCCCAGAAAGGTGTACCCTCGCCTTTATAGATTATGTCTTTTTCTAGACCTGATAGGGAAACAACGGAATAGAGAGCCTTTAGGTGGGACATGTTGAAATATTGATTTTAAAGAAATTAGCGGCACCACAACTACGCCATCAAAGAGTCATCATCTCAGACATCTCTGCAACAGGGCCCATTGAAGGATGATAAGTAGTCGGCTTTCCATGCATGACCTTCTGCCATGAAGGGCTCTTCTCCTTCGCTTTGGCCCAATCTTGCAGCTCCAAAGGTACAAGATCATCACTGCCTACCTCCAGACATCGCAAGGTAAAAGGGAGCAGATGGCTATCCAGTATAGTCGGTCCAATATCTGACCCAAACGTCCATTGATCATGGTCCTCGTAAGAGCCACTGCTTTTACGGTGCTCCACGACCTGTTCAAATATAGTCTTGAGATCTGCGCGATGCTTAGCTACAACATCAGGTTGGAAAGCAATCGCGTTATGCTGGTCGTGACTAAAGAGTTCTGTAAGTCTAATGTTGTTATAGAATATGACATATAACTTACAAGGCAAGTTTGGCTTCTAGAGCGGCGCGATACTGCGGGCTAATATCAGTCCTCTGGAGCATCTCTTCAACTGGCGACGGATTACGCTGAGTCATTTCCGCAGTTGGTTTCGGGTTACTGATTGTTAGTCCGTAGACAGCATGTAGTCTTTCAAAGAGATCTCTGACGAAGTTTTCATATTTGTCCCCCAGCATGGCAGGGTAGTGCTTCTCTGCGAGATGAAGAGAGATGGCACGACTCTCAGTCAGAGTTTCTTTGAGGAGATTGCCCTTCATCGCGGGAACTTGACCTCTTGGGTTGACGTTGATCAAGTAATCTTCGTCGAGATTCTCATGGGCCTTGTGGTTGATGAAGTGTAGGGTGATGCTTTTTGGTGGTGTTGCACCATGCGTCGTTGGGCCAAGCTGGATGGTGTGACGGGCCATCATTGAGTAGAGAGAGAAGGGGGACGAGTAAAGAGTGTATTCAGCGTCTTTCCAGTCCGTCATGATTGAAGCTACCTTGTAAATGCGAAAGTGTATTAAAATTGAGCTGCTGATCGTCTCGAACGCCGGGCATTGGAGTAATGAGCTATGTGAGTGCACCGAGGGGGAAAGCTAAGTAATCAGGTGACTCAAGTAAAAAGCATTGCCAAAGGCAGTGGGCAGCATGTAATGGCCCAAACACTCGTGACGAATTACCGAAAGCAGTTGGATGGGCATGTAGATCGCATGATCTGATTCTTCTGATTCATCAAACTTGTTTGCCATGGTTCTCACTGCAAGGTAACCTGCTCATTGATGCCGATACATCCGAGATGGAGTGCAACCAACAGCGATAAGCATGCGCCGTTATCTCTTTGCGCACACACACTTGCAAGCAAACAAAAAGCAACCACCAATCGGATTTCTCAATCTTTCAGGCTCGCAATGAGATCCGAAAACCGGAGGTCATTACGTCCCCGCGCCAGGATGGCACCATTTCAGGATGGAAAACGACGCAATGCAGCAGGGCGTCTGAAAGAGATTGGGTTTTGATGTTGATGAGATGTTAACTAGGTCAATTTACCAATATCAATAGAGTCAATCGGAAATCATAGGTAACGATGAGACTGCTAATAGTAAAATTCATTTCAACCTAATAGCCAACTAATGCCAATAATTGTTGACGCTGCCCTTGGTAATCAGCCACGCTTTGTCCAGAACATCCACGATTTCCTTGGGCAAAGGTCCTTTCTCCAGAAGATCCAAGTTTTGCTCCAGCTGCTTCTTACTGCTGGCTCCAATAATGACCGCATCGCCTCGCTCAGGATCAAGCTGTGAGTGATGCTCAATCCAGCGGAAAGCACAATCCATCTCTGTGAGCCCATGCTTTCCGGCTTCATCCCTAATAAGCTCAACCGCGTCAAAGATGACGTCGTTCCAGAATCGCCTTCTGTACTTGCGACCTTGAAAAGTGTTTGGATCGAAGCGAGACATGGATTCAATGTCTGTATCCTGAGTGTCCCGCTTGTACCGCCCAGTTAGCTGGCTTCCAGCCAGAGGACTGAAGGCATAGAATGTGATCCCGTAGTGTCTGAGACAAGGAAACAACTCCATTTCAACTGTTCGATGGATGGCATTGTATACTCCTTGATAAACGGTAGGTCGAATCCATCCCTCACGAATGCACAACTCGCTCATATAGGCAACCTCCCAAGCCATGTAGTTACTCACCCCGAGCCTGTTGAACTTCCCTTCTTTGTGCAACTCATTACAGGCTCTCAGAGTCTCTTCGAATGGCGTGTCGCGGTCTGGTCCATGGAGATACCAGAGATCTATCTTGTCTGTCTTGAGGGCCTTGAGAGACTCATCTAGGTGCTTCCGAAGATCATCGGCAGAATGAGTGATTTTGCCAGTCCCATCGTGAATGTTAGGATATAGCTTGGTGTCAACTCGGAAACCTCGAGTTTGCCAATCCAGCTGCCCAAGGTACTCCTCAGAGGAGCCTTGAGCATACACGCGTGCTGTGTCAATAGCCGTACCGCCATGTTCTTGAAAAAGATCCAGCATGGCACCAGCTTCCTTGAGATCATGGATACGTGCTTGCTCAACGCCTACTGACATTAGCAAGAATCTTCGCTTGATAAAAATGCTACTCTACCTTCTCTCCCAAACGTCATGGCACCGAAAATGACTGGTACACGAGCCTTTTGCGTTTGAGGCATGATGAGAATTGAGGGCGGTCAATTGGAAGTATGTCGATAAAGTATATTAGAAATGTCACAAACAATTGTATAATTGAAGGTTAGAAGTCGAATGCTATGCTCGAGGTCGAGTTTTGTGGCCTTTTAAGAGAGGGGTTGGCCAGCAGATGGGTCCTGTCTTAACCGTATTCCACTCAGTACTGCCAACAGATAAATGGCGCGGGGCGGAACCCCCCACTACGAAAGCCTGTATTTAAACAAAATTACTGCTTACTAGTGCTGTTTGCTTGTCGATCAGTGCTTACTAGTTATACTGTACCAGTGCGGGGTATAAAGGGCCATGTTGTAGAGTTGTCTGTACATTAGATAATGTAGATAGAGAACAAGCTCAAGATTATCCTGCGCAAAGCAGATTGTAGTGGGATATAAGTATCTTGAGATTTTTACAGCAGCAAAATAAGCTCCAGTGAGCTGTTAATTCCAAAATAACCATAAGGTTATAAACCAAATTTACAAGAGTTGTTGATTCCATCAAGTTAATTTAGTAATAAATAAATTGATATGCCAACGAAACTTCATCCTATTTGGCAAAATGGGAGATAAAAGCATCTCGTAATTCGAATGGGTGCTCCGAGGGACGAGGCAAGTCCTTCGAGACGTCCTGATTGACGACAACAACAATCAGAGCCGTCTTTTCAGCCCACTCAAAAGCTTGTATAAGGCCTTCAGCACTATCTACAAAGAACTTCTGCTTATAAGGCAAGCTTCCGCATAGCGAAAGAAGGTTGTTGGTGCTAACCGGGACAGGCTGGTTTCCAGTTGAGCAGTGTATGCCGTTGTGAATCACAACATGAATCAACTTGTCCGATGCTTGGGCAGCCAGAACGGCCACATTGCCTACGTGCATCAAGAAGGAACCGTCTCCTTCAACACAGACGACGCGGCCTTTGTGATGACCGATCTGCACGCCATAGGCGAGAGGGTATGTATGCCCCATGGCCCCAATGGATAAGAATGCCCGAGATAGGTCCTCGTTGTTCTCCTTTCGAATCATGTATATCTCACGAGAGTTCCCTCCAACCGAAGACACGGTGACATCTTCCGGGTAAAGCCTTTTGAGGATGATTCTAATGGAGTGTTCCCTTGACAGAGGAGGTTGACCCTCAGAAGAGCGCCAATCTTCAGGCCTGACTGTATGTTTGGCCAAGTTTGTAACAGATGGATGCCAAACACCATTGCTTGCTTCATGCTCAGGCTTGTATGCAGCGAATCTGTGGTTGGGGATGACAAGGGCAGTGGGAGTGTTACCCTCCTTGGCGGCTTTGACGAGTCTTTCGACTGCAGCCTTGGTTTCTGCGAGAGTCTCTGGTAAGATTTCATAAGGGAACCCCTGCGACTCCAGAGTCTCCAAGGTGCGAGGGCCGGCCAAGAGATGCTCTGGCTCATCATGTTCTCCTGGTCGTCCACGCCAGCCCACCATGAGAAGCATTGGAATTCCGAACACTTCTTTGGCAGCCAGGGACTGCAGAGGGTTCAAAGCATTTGCGAGACCCGAGTTCTGCATGTATGCAACGGCGAGACTCTGGGTTGACAGATAGTAACCTGCAGCCAGCGCAGCAGCAGCACCTTCACTGCCTGTGACGATTTGCTCTGGCGCTTTTTTGGTCGCATAGAGATATGCTAGGAATCCCTTCAAACAGGAGTCAGGGACGCCAAAGGCATGAGTGATTCCATTCTCGACGAGTACTTGCTCGTAGAACAAACGAGGATCAAGGGTAGACATAGTGATTGCAAAAGAAAAGTAAGTGTAGTGCCTTCGAGTATTTTGTAACAGATGCTTTTTGCCATAGAGGTTTTGATGCTGACGAGGTGTTGAGGGAAGTGCTTGAGATGATGATTGCTGTCATGATGTAACAAAATGGTCTCCTGCCCCCACGAAGAGCAAGCAATATTCGGGCATACGGAGTCAACATGAGCTCGCAAACTTGGATATTCCGCACCTCCAACTCAATGCAACCATGGTCGTGCGACGACTTGCCTTTTCGAGATAACGTCTCACAGATTCAACCCCACGCCTTCATACAGTAACGGCTATCAGTTGGTCTGCAATACTACAGTAACACTTGCCGAGATGACGTGGCGTGGTTGATCAAAATATTTGGTGAGTGCTACTGGCCAAGGAAGTACCCAGGTGCAGCTCGTTACTGTGACTGGGAGCTGTAACCTTTCTCATGATACACTGAACACGAGTTTAAGGGTGTTTGTCTGAGCGTACAAGGATCATCATATCATCCGGAAGTGGTGGTGTAGAGGTCAGAGATTACGAAAATACCACATAAGCTTTCTGACAAGCATGATAAGCGTTGGGAAGGATGTGTCGCACCGAGATACAACAAAGAGATGATCAATGGTTTCACGGTGTTGTGCATCAGTAACAAAGACAATGGCATCATTGGAAGGATTTGAGATTCATTCATCTTGATTGGAGTATCTACGCGACCAAGGCCTTGTCCTACGGTCTTACCATGCATGTTTGTGCCCCAATCCGGGGTTACGGAGTACTAAACTAGCTCCCCGCTTATCATTTGAGGCGGAACTAACCATGAGAGGGGCCGGAGCAGAATTGGTTAGTGGGGATGGGTGCTTTTAGACCCTGGTTCAGTGGATAACAGGGGTCTAATTGCATAAGTTGACTGACCTTTTCAGGCTTTTGACACTGTCAATGTTGACATGGCGTATACACTCCCCTGCAAGACTACGGGTACGGCTCGCAAACCCTGGCCTCAGCTACTACCCGGCACTATCTTATGCTTCTTTCACTTGCCGCCCCTAGGTACGCCCGTGCCGAGATATCCGTGAGACGCGGGCTCTTGTCCATGTTGCATTTTACTAACCCTACACCTCCTCTGAGAAATAGTGGGGAGGGAGGACGGAGGGATGAAATCATTACGATTCATGGCAATGATAGCATCTGCATCTGGGATGTATACGCGCCAGCCTACGAAAAGACTCGCAGCCTGGATGGTGCTGGAAGACCGGCTGGGGATTGAGGAGGGCACGTATCATTAGAAGTTTACGTGCCGGGGAGCTCACCTATTTTGGTCGCAAATCGTCGCTGTATCCATCTGAGTCGGTTCCTTTGGAGTATCGTCGGACGATAAGCATTTGGTCTCATCAAATCGCGTGTAGTAGACCTCCACAGGCTGCCTCACCCAGTGTTCCAATTGCTCACGGTCATACAGCGTTTCTGTCGTCCTCCGTCTCGACATTCATTTGCTGCATCGAATATCACCATGTTGAACTATTTACCGGTTTTAATATTATTCATAGTCGCGACACAAGGTAAGCGTTCATTATTGAGCCTGGAACTCGAATTTGTAGATTAATATGGATACATGTAGCTGAGTCGTCAATATCGACTGTTGTTCAGTCCAAGACGGCCTCGCCTGACATTGCGATCGCTCCTAGTCTGACACCAACATTCCAGGACCCTCATGCGCCCAACCCACAAAAATGCCCTGGCTACAAGGCAACAAATATCAAGAGGGACCTGAAAGGTGTGAAGGCTGACTTGACCATGGCTGGACCTAACTGCCAGGCGTTGTACGTATTAATCTCGCTCAGTATAACACTCCTCTGAATATGTATAGTGGTAATGACATTCGTGACCTGATACTCGAGGTACAGTATCAGACAAAGGAGAGACTGAATGTCAAGATATTCCCCAAGTATCTTTCTGAAGAGAACAGGACTCAGTATATCTTACCAGACTCACTTGTATTTGAGCCTGTACAAGACAAGAAGACGACAATCTCGAACAGTGACCTCAGATTTGAGTTTACGTAGGTCATTTGATTGCTACACGACGTGATTCAGGTCAACTGATCCATCCATCACAGTAATTCGCCGACCTTCCAATTTAAAGTTACCCGGAGCTGTGATAGAGAGGTCCTTTTTTCGACTTACGGTCATGTCATCGTATTCGAGGACCAGTTCATTGAACTGGTAACTAGCATGGAGCCCAACTACAACGTCTACGGACTAGGCACGGCAACCCTCAAGATGTATCAATAACCAAGCTGACATTTGTAATAGCTGAGAACATCCATGATTTCCATCTGGGGCAAAACTTCACTCAGACCTTCTGGACCAATGATGCTGGCATAGAGCACGGTAACCCTATAAATGGAAATATCTATGGTGTCCATCCCTTCTACCAGGAGAGTCGATACCACAAGGGTAGCAACACCACTTCTCACGGTATATACGCCCGCAATGCTCATGGCCAAGAGTGGCTTCTGAGACCTGAGACATTGACATACCGCACCATCGGTGGAAGTGTTGATCTCTACTTCCTTAGCGGCCAGAACAAGCAAGGAGGGTCCACAGCCATTGAGACCATGCGCCAGTATCACGCTGGCTGCGTTGGCTTACCTGCGATGCAAATGTTCTGGACACTTGGCTTTCACCAATGTCGCTTGGGATATGACACCCTCGATAAGATCGAAGCGGTTGTCGAGAATTACAGAGCCGCTGATATTCCACTCGAGGCTATTTGGTCAGACTTTGACATGTTTGATGGCTTCCGCAGCTTCGCTAATAACCCGGTCACTTTCCCGCCTGATCGCATGGCGAAGTGGGTAGACTGGCTTCATGAAAACGAGCAGTACTACGTTCCTCTTGTATGGGCCAACATATACCGTCCGAATCCTGATGATCCAAAGGATACTTACGGTCCCTATGAACGCGGCGCCAAGCTCAAAGCATTCATCAGGGATCCAGAGTCGGGCGACTTCTACACGGGCAACAACTGGCCTGGGTTCGTTGTCTGGGGAGACTTCATGTTGCCTGAGACGCACAAATGGTGGGCTGGAGAGCTCAAGATATGGTACGATAGCGTGCCTTACGATGGAATGCTCTCCGATCTTACAGAGCCCGCTTCATACTGCGTGGGGCCCTGCGGAAATAGTCGTCTAGATATGAACCCCGTTCATGTTCCGTTCCTGATTCCTGGAGAGAAGCTCAGGATGTTCTATGAGTATCCAGATGGCTTCAGTGTGACTAATCGCTCTGAGTTTGAAAAGGCAAAAGAGCTTGCGGCCAATCAGTCAGCGGAGGTCGAAGCGGCCCATGTCTTCCAAGTGCCTGTCACTAGCACGCTAGGACGTACAGAGCCAACACCAGGTGTCAGAAACCTGACTTATCCACCTTATGTTCTTAACAAGTAAGTCAGCCTTGTTTATCACCATGACACAATATGCTGATGGTCATTGCAGTCTGCAACCTGGCCACTCCATCAGGAGAATGACCATCTCTCCGGATGCAACCCACAATGATGAGTTAAACACCACTGAGTATCAAATGCATAATCTTTTTGGTAACCAGATCTCCAATGCGACCTACCAAGGACTGCTTGATCTGTTCCCTGGCCGTCGTCCATTCAACATCGCCCGTGGCAATTTTGCTGGCATTGGCCGATATGCGACGAGATGGGGAGGTGATAACTCATCTAAATGGGGTAGTATGTTCTTATCCATCTCACATGCCCTGACACACATGATGGCTGGAATTCCCATGTTTGGAGTTGACATCTGTGGCTACTCCCATAACGCCAGTTTTGACCTTTGTGCTCGATGGATGTCTCTGGGAGCCTTCATGCCTTTTTATCGAAATCACAATATGGGCGGCACGATATCCCAAGAAGCGTTTGTCTGGTCGTCTGTTGCTGAAGCTTCACGTCGAGCTATAGCGGTAAGATACAGCCTTCTCAACTACATCTACACTCTGTTCCACTACGCCAATACCAAAGGCGATCTTGTGATGCGCGCTTTGGCATGGGAGTTTCCAAACGACGAAAGCCTCAAGGCCACCTATTCCCAGTTTTTACTGGGTCCATGTCTTCTAGTAACACCTGTTCTCACTCCAAACTCAAAAACAGTACGCGGCGTTTTTCCTGGGATTGGAGAAGGAACAAGATGGTTTGACTGGTATACACTGAATGAAGTCCATGCCAAACCTCAAGAGAACGTCACTCTTGATGCACCTTTGGAACATATCAACCTTCACATCAGAGGCGGCACAATATTTACGTTGCAAAAACCGGGAAATACAACTGCAGCGACGAGAAGGAACCCGTTTTCACTTCTCTTGGCCTTGGACGACAATGAGTACGCTGAAGGAAGTGTGTATCTTGATGACGGTGTCAGTCTCAAACCAAAAGCCATCAAGACTGTCGCAGTAAGCTAAATGGCCCTTAATCTCAGCCATGAATAGCATGACTAATCATACTTTATAGTATACCTTCAGGAAGGGGATTTTAAGAGCGGAAATCACTGGTGACTACAAGGTGAGTCCTCCACTTGTAAACATAACTGTGGCTGGACTTCGCAAGGCGCCTAAGGGCGTTGAGTTCCATTCCGAGGAAGTAAATGAGGAAGATTCATCACCAAAACTTGAGTATAGTAATGGCACAGCATGTGTAACAGGGCTGGAACGATTTATACAGAACGGAGCCTTTAGCTATGACTTCCAGGTCACATTTAAGTATTAAAACGGCAATGCAAGAAGTTATCTTTTAGATACACGACTTTCTCGATATTTATTGAATATATTTGCTTACTTCTCTTTATTAATGCATTATGTGCTTAAAAGAGTTGTGGCGCGCGATCTTTCCTCAGTCTCTGGCCTGACAGTATGGCAAGACAAACTAGTACAATCCATTAATTCGAGAAGCATTCTTTGATGCAGATGCATTCAACTCGCCCATTCATCTCTATATATGCATATCTATAAATGGAGACTATCCGAAGCCCACGGTTATTCTCAATTGCGCCTTCCAATAGTCCACGACTCAGGCCACCAACTCCAGATGACAACCCAGCCTCCAGCAAGAGAAACAAGACCTGTAAAGAGAATCAGTGGCCCGTAGGTACTGCCATACCCAAAATGTTGGCAATCAGAAATTGTGCCAGCGTTAATCAGCCAGACACTCGCCGCACCTCCAACAAGATATCCGATACCTCTTACACCGTTGATTAGACCGTATATCAGCCCAGCGTCAATGGACTCTCCCCTGTCTGCGGAGTCACTCTCCATCTGCTTGAGGATTCCTCCCCAAGTAGCACTGTAGCCACTTGAGAAGAAACCGAATGTGATAGAGAATAGTACCAAGAGAAAGATACCTCCCTGTGTGGTGTTTCCCCAAAAGAGGAACACAGCCAACCCGCTTGTAACGCATGGAATGGCCGACACAGTTTGCGCTGACAGCACAATTTTCTTGTTGTCGCTGAGCCACCCAAAAAATGCAGATGCAAGGATACCAACGGCGTTCTGTAGTGCCAAGACTGTGGTTGCCATTGTCTCCGACAAGAGACTGAAGTCCTGGGCATAAGTGCCTAAGTAAGTCTGGGGCAAACCATAACCGGTTCCTTGGAAGAAAACGGCAATGCTATAGAAGTATATAGCGGGATGCTTGAGAAAGCCCCAGGGTATGTTTCTTTCTGGTGTCTTATGCATGGCAATTCTTGATGGTGGGATAGGAACAAGGCTGATACTGAGGATGCTTGCTGCGCCAACAAAGACGGCCCAGGCAGTCATAGTTGTCCGGAAGCCCCACGTATCTAGTGAAGCTTTAAACAGGAATGGACCGAGGGTACCAACAATATTCTTGCATGACAAGACCAGTCCGTATGCTACGGATCGGTTGCTGGTGGTGTACCATTCACCCAAGGAGAGGGTAATGGGGCTGTAGATAAGGGCGCAGCCAAATGCCGAGGTGATTCCCTGCGTAACAAGCAGATGCCAAACATTGGTGCTAAATGTTGACAGGAAGAAGCTGATGGAAGCTATGAGGGCACCGCAGAAAGCAGCCTCTTGACGCCGGTATGCCCATCGTCTTGTGAACAACGCGAAAAGGAATGGCATGGAAAGGTACATGATGCCATTGGCCGTTGTCCCGATAGCGCCCGTGATATCTTTGTTTCCCTGGAGAGTCCAGTTGTTGAAGTAATACTCCTCCAATACGCCGTAGCTGATTGCGAAGCCTGGATCTTCTGTGAGTAGATGTACAGAACAAAGCCAGAGGGAGACATACCCCAGATAGGTATTTGGATGACTCCGTTAGCTGCCAGGACACGAATGAGGGTTCGTCTGGGAATATGGTCGCGCTTTAATTCGGTTTCGCTGATGGGGATGTCGTTTTCAAGGTCGGAGTCGGATGCTTCGTCACCAGCTGAAGCACCTGGCTCGACGAGAGGAATTTGGTCTACATTGTTTCGAGACACAGGCTGGTATTCGGGTCTGGCAGACAACAATCATGTCAGTCAGTCACTGGTTCAAGGAAGACGAGGAAACATAATCAGCCTACCTGGCCATGATGGTGAATAATTTGTGATGAATAGCGCTATCAATTGAATGGACCATGAAGGTGAAGTGAAGCTGGAACCGTGGTACAGAATGTCTACTTTGCAAGAGAAGAGAGAGTCGCGATGACAGTGCTGTATGATGGGTGCTGCTTGGCGGGGCATACAGAAGACCCCTCATCTGCCAGCCTCCAAGCCTGCGCCCTGCCAATGGCACCAGAACAACAGACTAGGCAAAGATCTGACAATCACCACAAAGACGACCTCTGAATGAAAACCTCAGGACGCACAACTTGGGAGACAACAAGGCAAATGACGTATCAGAGAAGTACAGCTTTGTTTCCTCGCAGCAACGGCTATTACGGCACCTCAGACCCACCCCGCATCAGTAGCATTGCAGCATGCAAACACGGAGCACAGCCAATCCTTCGCCGCGGAGGGCGTGCCAATAAGAATCCCCATTAGTTAGACTTTCCCCATACCCACCGGCTAGATTTGTCTCCTCAGTCCTTATCTCCGCCGTAGCACGCCTTGATCCTTGTAACTGCTGTGTCACCACACCGGGAGAATTGCGTCCGAGCAATCTTAGACGGTATTGGGAAATTGATCGCGTGCTTGCGAGATTTTAAGATACCGCTTTATCCGGGCCGCGATACTTGATGCATATAAGCATACCTGAGAACAAGCTTTGCCAAGGTTGGCCAAGATCTTCACTGGACACCCTGGTTGACCCCACGGTCACATACCCAGTTTTGAGAAGGTTTTTATCAAGATTCGCAAGGACAGCGTGTAAGACTACGATCAAGACTGATGCGGGTGAAAAACTCAAATGCCATATCATTGTTCATTCTAGCGATGCATGTCCACATCTTCATTCAAGGGTAATGATCCCACGAATGGAGCCTTGAAAATCGTTATCTTCAGTCCGCGTGGAGCAAAACCTTGTGAGGCCGATCATCAACCTGCACCCCGCCCCTTCTCTTCCAATCAGAATCATGATACGGAAGTTTCCATCCCCCTTCGCTCTCAGGCGTGGAGACCCACAGCCGCAGGAGATGGCGACGGGGAGCGGGTGGCTCATGGTCCGTGTAGGCCTGGCGAGAATGGTAGAGATGGTTGTTAGTCATGAAGTGGACATCTCCGACCTCAAGGACATTACCAATAGATTCCCTGTAGCAAGTTTGGTCAAAGAACTCAATCGCCTCTGCTTGTGCATCAGAGAGAGGGGGAATGATGCCTTTGTCAGAGAATCTCTTCAGAGACCTAACGTAGTTTGGATCAAATCTACAATTGAGAATGTAAGCATCATAGCTTCAAGGCTACAGTGACTTGGTGAGCTGACGTACTTGGAGTACACTCTGCCATTTCCCTTCTCAATGTAGTAAATGGCACATCGGATATAATCCTCCTGTCCATCACTGACTTCTCCCTTTCGGTCAAAGTACCAAATGGGCTGAGTGAGAAGCTCCGCGATATCAGGTCGCTCCTCTTGCATAACGTTCCAGACCCGATGGCCCGAAACAATGTTGTTCTCACCTCCCTTGAGCGGAGTATTGAGGCATAGTAGTCCGACAATATCTGCCGGGTCGGCATGGAAGGTTTGTCTGTAATACGAGTGAGCCCAGCTGCCGAGCATGATCTTGAGTCACATACCTTGCCGTGGTTCGATACAGGCGGACCTTGTGGAAGTCCGCTGGGTTCTCACCCAGGTCCTTGATATGCCCAAGCACGTGGCCTCTACCGTTCTGACTCACGATATGCCCAAAGTGAGCGCCTAAACCCATGTATGCCGTAGAAGACTTGCGCATTCCCCATTCCTTGACAGGCATGCCTTGGAACAAGATGAATCCGTAGCCATTGATCATATCATCTCGAACCTCTTCAAGGTACTTGGCCATGCGAGGAAGAGGAAACAGCTCCTGAACAGCCATCTCAGCACATGTACTCATGCATTACTTGACTCATAACTCATACCTTGCACATCTCGTTCAAATCTCGGCCACTGTTGATGTAGTTCTCGGCAGCTGTGCTCAGGTCTTCGAGCTCTTCTGGAGTGAGAGGGTGCTTCCAGATGGCTTCCTTCTCAGGAGACCCGGATAGATCATCTTTAGTCCAGGCTGTTATGCCAGTGATCTCCTTGGGGAAATCCGAGTATGGGTGTATTTCCTCGTAGAGGGGAGGCTGCTGGCCTGTGGTCTTGTAGCCATCAGGGAAGAGTGCTGACTGGGGCTTGACCTCCAGCTTGGTGCGGTACTCAGTCTTGGGGAGACGCGAAAAGTCGCTGACAGTTTCGATGAGACCAGGTGCCATTTTGTGAGTGTATAATTCAAAGTGTCAAGATGTATCAAATGCTTGAAGTTGGATTGCTTTGCTTTAGACTGGCTAGTCTATACGTCCCTCAGATAGCCTAGCTTTTATAGTGGTGACTACTTGGAGCGTCTATCTGGGCAGCAGAATGCTTGAACTGGGAGTGTCACTGTTACTCAAAACATCCCGGAGTCTAACTACATCACGCCACGTCTACAGACCCGTTTGCTTTGTGCCGCTCCAAATATGTCGTTACATATGGACAGTCACAGTCGTGGCGTCGTCAGCCAGAAAGGACCCTTACCCCTCCATTTGCCGATGATCCGTGCGGCTAATGTCAACAATTTGAAGTAAGCTTGACCATATGCAGTACTACCCAACACCCGCCTAATATGCAAGTGCGTGAAACGAGAGATGGCGCAACTCAAGATAGCATTACGCAAGATATCATAATGCCAGCTTCCCGATTCAGGGTAGAGCCTTTTTCCTCTGTGTGGGTACAAAACCCGGACATCAGAGGTGAGGTTGATAGCCCCGAGAAGTTCTTCGTATGTACACGTGTTCCCTGAAGAGGGGTTACGGCGTACAATGTAGCTACCACAACAATTGTGATCACATCTCCTTATATAAGTTACTTTTCTCAAAAGTCACAAGTACTTGGTTGTCAGGATTGCATCACAGCGTAGGGCTATTGAACAGCGTGCATGAAGATGTTAGGAAGAGGTTTGCAGCAAGATAAGACAGTTCAAAAACAGTGTAAGAAGCTTAACCTAATCTAGTAAACATCTACCTGGGTGACAAGCTCCGCTACGGGAACTACCTGCTTTGCATTGATCTTGAGAAGTTCTTTGACGCTGACAATGCGCGTGTCTGCCTCGCACCCTGCAAGCTTGCCCTCTAGCAAGTCGATCACAGTAGCCTGAATGTTCTCCGAGGCCGTCGCCTCCGCAACAATTCTGTACATCCTTGCCTCATTGCTTTCCTCGCCCCAAGCACTACGGTTCCGTAGCTTTCTAAGAAGGCAACCGTAGTTGCGAGCCTGAATCATTGCTCGTATCTCAGCGTCGTTGTAAAACAGGTCCAAGTTCTTGGCTAGGATCTTGTCAGAGATAGAGCCAACAGCGCTGATCTTGGCGCGCATCAAGTGGTTGGCGTAGATGATAACGTTGGCGCCAGCCTCGTACAGAGCATCCTTGGGTATCTCTGAGTAGGTAGTTGGAACGACAACAAGAGGTGTCTGGGAATCGAACTCGCGGTACTCGCGCAAGAACCGAGTAACCTCATGGGGAGATTTGCTCTTGGAGTGGATCATGATAGCGTCGATACCCGCCTCATGGTAGACCTTGGCTCGGTTCAGGGCATCTTGGTGTGCAGCCTCGTAAGATCTGCTTTCTTCTTCTGCATCTGCCTTAGAGACACGGCAGCAGAAGGACTCGATACGAGCGGTGATCATGGGGCCTCCCTTTGCCTTTGCATTCACCTCTCTGAAAGCGCGGATTACTTCCGCGAATTCGTGGGGATTAGCCAGAGCCTGTGAAGCAGATGACGCAGCAAGCGAGTTGACCTTTTGGCCTGGAGCTGAAACGGCCTTGTCCTCGATGACAACCATGCCGACGCCGACAAGGTTCATGAGTGCGACCAATGCAGGGATGTCTGCAATATCACCGCCACTATCTGCGTCAAAAGCGGCACAGAGGGAGCGGTTGCTTGTTTTGCGCTTGAGCTCCCCGTCAAGTGCGAGGAGTGATGCCCGTTGGAGTGGGGAGAGCGTCTCACTGTCTGGAATGCCGAGATAGGTTGTCTGACAGAGACCACTGTACCAGATGCCGTCAAACTTCTGGCCATTCTTACCAACAGTTGCTCTGATGATCTCTGTGGAGGTGCCATCGTGAGATTCACAGAGAATGATTCTGTTGTTGTTCTGGGCCAATGCGGAACGCACAGAAGAGAAGGCTGGCGATGGTGAAAGTTCAGTATGAAGGGATCCCATTTTGCTGACTTGGTAGTATTTGTACGGCTTTGGAACTGATAGTATCTTTAAACAAGTGAGAAGAGTTTCGTGGACAAGAAAATAAGTCACATTAAGAATCTTGAATTTGGGCTGTAATTCAAGCCAAGAGTCGGTCGTTTTCCCTCATTATTATACTTGTTCTCTATCTAAGCCATGACCTCTGAAACAGCTAGAACCCATGTCCGCCGTCAGTGGGACATATTCTCATCAGCTACGCTTATTGTCAATACTGGTTTTCTCTTCCCACTCGAGTCTTGTATCTTGTGAGTTATTGCCTAGTTTGTCTGCTCCCTATTGTCACCTCGTTCACCGTCCTCAGGTGGGTAGGGGGACCCAATGCGGCTTCTGTCAGATCCCCCGAGATATCTTGGTCCGTGATGATGTTACACACCCTCAATTCTCACCGTATCTGGCTACCATGAACCAGTTAGGCTGCAGGAGGGTCAGATTCTGGCAAGCTGTACATTCTTGACCTCGGTAAAGATGGCGATGAACCCCACGCAATTACAGATAAGAACAGGTAACGATTACGTGTCAGCAATTGCATCATCCGGGTCTCGTGCCTCGCTTCCGTATTTGCTTTATCATAGGAATAAGATGCATTATCACGCAGTATGACATCGACGATCTTTACAGATTAAGGTTCATGGCGGTGGAGAGTAAGGACACGTCGTCAACCGCTTCAGACAGCAACAGGGGCATGGCGTGTCTCACGAGTCAAGATACAGGAACTTGTACAGCGGCAATTATAGAGTGAATTAATGGTGTCCACACCGTGAAGCAACTCCCCGTCTCAAGACTGAGATTCGTAAATGCAAGGATGAAAAAGGATTGTTTACAGAGCGCCGAAATTCACCGAATCAGGGACTTTGGTGTGCAGATCCCTGCATAAACGGATCCGAGGTTGTATGCACAAGGACGGCACATGGTATGATAAGCGCATTGCGGGGAGAACAAGCTCAGATCATGAGTGTTAGTTTACGAACTTATTCACCTAAACATGTTTACTGTGTGGAGATGCCTCGCCCGCAGACTCCGTCTTGACTAACCCCGGCCCGGGCCGAATCGCCAAGCTGTCTTGTCCATCTTGCAGGGCTCGTGCCAAGGAACTTGCGTCGCACTAATGCTCAGGAACTATTGCGGATGATCCATCTCGCTTGATGGGACTGTTCCGGGTAAGCAGTAATCATTAGGGTTACAACCTGGTGCACGGGTAGTGTTGCAATCTCAGCTGCAAGTTGGCGAGCGGCACGGCACGGGATGCACTGACTCAGGAATCGACAATGCGACACTGGCACTTCCTTGCCTCATCGTCTTATCTTACGAAAGTCTTTCAAATAAACAAAGGTGATTGAAAAAGACTTCGTAATGATTGGTAGATCCTCATGTCAGCATGTTGATTCGAGATGCCGAATATCCTTTCGTTACTATTTTTCTTGTACCATGAGTACGCGTAGCCCTGGTCTTAGCTTGCTTGAGGACATGCCTACCAAATGGAGGGAGGAGCGATATCGGGTGATTTGGGTCAATACGCCAAGATGGATGAATTACGCTTGTCGAGCTCAGTATCCCCGAGAGGATTCCCTGCCTAAATCGTCTTTTCGTATATAAATTCGCGGGAGTGAATGTGGGTTTCACATAGCAGTACCTAATGAAGGGACTACCAAATACGCCGTCATGCATATTCTTCCTGTTTTGTGTTCTCTTCTTGTGTCAGCACTCGCTGAAGACGTACCGCCTCAATTTGACGATGGGCAACTCACTGGTAATGGCTTTGGTATACCAGGTATCAATGCCACCTACGACTATGTCATCGTTGGTGGTGGGACCGCAGGCGCCCTCGCAGCAGCGCGTCTCACTGAGCACAGTAACGCGACTGTTGCTTTGGTTGAAGCAGGAGGGTTCTATGAACTGAGCAACGGTAACGTCAGCCAGCTGCCATTTAGTACGTCTCACAATACATTCGTGACTCTTTGCCGCCCAACTCACTAATCTGTCTTAGGGATCAACGATTGGAAGGGTTCGGGGGGCGCGTCTAGCTGGCAGCCACTTATCGATTGGGGTTACTTCACTCAGCCTCAAAACGTGAGCTTTTCCGTGACCTCACCCTGGCCCTCTTGTACTGATGTTGAATAGAACGGGAAGAAGATTCATTATGCGCAAGGTAGAACATTTGGTGGCAGCAGTGCCAGAAACCTCATGATGTTCAACCGCCCTACCAAGGGGGCATATAAGCACTGGGCTGAGAAAGTCGGCGACGATGCCTACACGTGGGATAATATGCTCAAGTTCAATACAAGAACTATGAAGTTCTCCGATAACAGTCAGCATCGTCCCCAGAACGCCACGGGCCTTTATGACACTGCCGCTTTCTCAGATAAAGGAGGTCCTCTACACCTCACATTTCCAGGATACGTCTTCCCAGTTTCCTGGGACGCTATCAAAGCCTTTGAAGCCTTGGGATTCAAAGAGATTCCAAGCTTCACTGCTGGTGTCTTGCAAGGTTGGGGCTGGTGGCAGTTCTCCATCAACCCAGAAACCGGCCTTCGTGATTCTTCAGAGAGTTCATTTTTGCAACAGAGCCTTGGTCTGCCTGGTTTGACAACATACATCAACACCATGACCCGCAAGATTCTCTTCTCTGGCAAAAAGGCCGTTGGTGTCACCGTTGATAATTATGGTCGTCAATCTTTCAATTTGACAGCCCGAAAGGAAGTCATCGTTGCTGCCGGCCTCTGGAGCAGCCCTCAATTACTCATGGTTTCTGGCATTGGGCCTGAGGAGACGCTCAAAAAGTTTGACATCCCAGTCCTATCAAATCTACCGGGAGTCGGCCAAGGCACACATGATTCAGCTGCTGTTCATGGGCCTATCTGGGAGATTGAAGGCATCTCAACGGGTGGCTGGAAAGAGCCCTCCAAGATGAAAGAAGCCATTACTGAGTTTAACCAACACAAGAAGGGTCCTTTGACTAACGGTGGCGTTGATGTCGGGGCATTCGAGAAGATCCCTGTGGCGAATCTTAGTAAGAAGGCCCAAGAGGATCTCGCTCAGTACCCTGATGACTGGCCTGAGGTGGAGTTCATCATGCAGATGGTTGATCCTCCAGCTGGAACGACTGGCAAGAACTACGCCGCCATGACTATAAGAATGGTTGGGACAGTCAGTCGTGGCAACATGACTATTTCGTCTGCTAGTAACCTCGACCCTCCTGTCATTGATCCAAACTGGCTACGCGCAGACACAGACAAAGAGGTTGCTCTGTATGCCCTCCGAAGAGCCCGCCAGCTTTGGGAGCATATTCCTTCTAAGATCGGCAAGGAGATATACCCTGGTGCCAATATAACCAGTGACGAGCACTTGCTGGATCTAACATACGACAACCTCGATCCTACGCATCATGGTACTGCTTCTTGTAAGTCATTCTCTTTATTCTACAGATATCAGCTTTAAGTAACTTCTTTCAGGCAGCATGGGCAAAGCGGGTGACCCATCAGCAGTGGTTGACTCCAAAGGTCGCGTTTTTGGCGTTAAGAATTTGCGTATTATCGATTCTTCTACAATGCCACTGACACCGCCTGGACATACGATGGGTCCTACATATGGTAATGCTGAGAAATTGGTACAAGATATCCTGAATGCCTACCTTGGTTTAGAGTAACTGCGGTCAATCAGGTAGCGTAGTATACAGTAGAGAGATGTCTGGCTATCAAGACTGATAGATAATGGCCTCAATTCTGGTTTAGCAATTCCATTTAGGCACTGCCTAAATAATTGATGACAACCTTCCAGCTAAACCTGATGACTCTCTCATGTTCCCAATTCGCCTGTATCAGCCATAAATCACACCATTATTCCGTCCCATAAACTACCATGTTCTGATCAAGATTGGAACGCAGTTGGCGATATCGGAGAAGCCTTGGTACTGTGAATCGCTGAGGGTACAAAATCCGATCATTGGATGTGCACGGTTGACGACCATGCAAAGTTCCTCGCATGTACACCGCCATTTACTCCACAGCATTGCAACATATCTGTACAGGTGTGCGTGAATGCGACAAGAGACAACGTCTGCACTGTACTTGGAGGGTGTGCTATGATAATAATGTGTGGGCACCAAATGATTGGGTGTTTACGCCGATCAATTCGGGGCTGCTTATCACCCCGAAGCCGGCTACAGGCGCTCAGTGTTCACTGCAGTAACACTTGGAGGCCGAGGTCGCATTTTTCCCCACTCACGAAGGCGAAATACTGTTGCTTCATTTTCTCTTACTTCGCAAAGTAGGCTCTAGCTTTAATCTCCCAAAGAAATCGCAACAGATCGGCTCCTCCTCATGGCTGAAACAGAGAAACAACAAAGGTCTCAAGATGGGCCTATCCTGCGAAGCAGTTTTCAGCAGGATGAGAATTCTGCCGAACAGGCTTCTCACTCAACTACGCAGACCGATTCATTAAACCTGGGGATTGGTGATGATCGCAAAAAGAAGCTCGGCGTGCTTTGGGGCTCAGCACTCATGCAGCTCCCACTCTGGGGTAAGCAATCTACGGCCTCGCAATATTCCTTAGCTAACAATGCCATTTTAGGCTTCAATCTGAGTTACGGTATTTTTGAAGAATATTGGACAAGCAACTGGACTCTTGATGGCGATCTCTCCATTACTGGCACAGTCGGCACTACCTCCAATGGAGTCATGTACATCTCCATGCCGTTCCTATTTGCCATATTCACCCGCTACTGGGCTCATCACCGGCTCAAAGCAGAGCTTGTAGGCCTTATCATAGCATTCCTTGGGTTCATTCTCTCCTCCTTCAGTACTCATGTGTGGCATCTCATGGTGACACAAGGCGTCATGGCTGCCTTTGGATGTACTCTTGTGTATAGTCCAGCAACATGTTCTCTTGGGGAGTGGTATGCCACTGGAAACCGCGCTATTGCCTATGGTATCATTCTCTCGTGTAGAAACATTGTTGGTTCGGTTTGTCCTTTTCTGCTGCGGTATCTTCTTGACCAATACGGCTTTCGGTGGACAATCCGGATATGGGCGTTCATTCTGGCTGGGTCAGGTCTTTTGTCCATCGTTCTCGTCCCGACTCATCCTTCCAAGATGGTGGCACGGGAGGGGAAGCCTCCTCGTATACCATGGACATTCCTGAAACACCGTGGCATTTACACGTACTTCGCTGCAGTCATGGTTCAAAGTTCTGGATACTGTCTACCGCAGACGTATCTCCCAACATTTGCAAGAGAGTTCAACGGCGCCAGTCAAGCTATTTCCACTCTATTGCTTACATTGCACAACATACCAGGCATTCTCTCGTGCTTCTTCTTTGGTTGGCTTACTGACAACAAGTATCATCAATTCTCGGCCGCTACCATCACTTGCCTCTCAGCCTTCGCATCATCAGCATCTGTCCTTTTGCTCTGGGGAATGTCAGTAGACGGGAGTCCTGCCCTTACACTTGTATTTGCTATCGTCTTTGGCTTCTTCGCTGGGGGTTACAGTGCAACCTGGGGAGGCATTACAAAGGAACTAGAGAGTGAAGCAGAGGAGCATGACGAGACTATCGACTCGAGTCTTACATATGGGCTTCTCAATGGAGCTCGAGGTATTGGATTCGTCAGTGGTGGACTTGTAAGTATCCCACTGCTGAGTGCTGGTGACACAGGCTGGGGAGGAAGGTTTGGCTACGGGACCAAGTATGGCCCACTCATGGTATTCACTGGCATTGCAGTTGCTTTTGGTGGCCTGGGCTTGATCAGGGCTGCAAGATTAAGGCCACGCAAGACTTCAGCCTCAGGTTAAATCAATGATTACAGCAGACGGGGGGGTTGAAATGCTTGTTAGATATCTAGTGACTTGACTGACAGGCAGGATATCGCTGAACCACGCAACCTTGACTATATAACTTTAGGTATTCTGATCGTTGACAACCCAACCTAGCTATTTCTGCTGCTCCTGATACCACGTGATTCCAACAAAGCAAAATATCTTCTATAGACCGTTAACAGAGTTAACATCCTTTAAATATCCAGCATGACAAGAACGATGGGGTCTACTGCCACCTATGAAGTTAAGCTTTATGCTGCGAACACAGGTGATAAACGAGAACACGATATCCTTTTTCCCATTATCAGACTTTACCCAGTAGCTTTCATGATGAGCATGGCAAGGACTCTTGTGCATTCACACTTTCTCACGAGCAACCTCTTTGAGTTTGATAGGCAATCCACCCTTCTCCCATAGGAAGAAGATCTTTTGATCGTACCAGTCTTTTTCGGTTGGTACAGCCTCGAGGTCAAACTTCCATAGCATGCGAGCCAACAAGAGTCGCATCTCGGTATACGCCAGACTGTTTCTCGCTGTCAGCCATGTCTTGTGCTAGTAACAGAGGAACACTTACTTCTTGCCAATGCAATCACGAGGCCCTAGAGAGAATGGCGACAAGATAGCCCGGTTGTCGCTCGCATATCGAGGATCATCCAGCCAGCGTTCTGGGACAAACTTTTTGGGGTCTCTAAAATTTAGCTCAGAGTAATATGCAGGCCAGTGAGGCATCGAAACCGCAGTCTGTGTGTAAAAGTCAGAGTTTGATGAATGCGACTTGCAGTTGTAAATTCGACTTACATTCTCGGGAATCCAATAACCGTCGATAAACTCGCCACCGGCAGGAGAAAGTCTCGACAGTCCAACAGCAACTGGTGGGTCTAAAAGAACGATCAGTATACAGCGCAGTGGATATAGCCTGAGAATAGGGACCTTACACATGCGAAAGCCTTCGTTGAAGACAGCCAGCATATACTTCAGTTGGTCAACCTGGGTCACAGTGATCTCTTCCTCTGAGCTAAAGGCAGAGCGTATCTCATTTGTCAACTTCTCCAGCTTGTCGGGGTTCTTGAGAAGGAAATAGGTGGTTCCACTGAGGAGAGTAGCTGTTGTCTCGCTACCAGCAATGATCATGACACCCGAGTTCTCGATGATCTCAAGCTGCGACATACCCTTCTCATCATTGTGGCGAAGAACATAGGACATAAAGTCTTGGCTTTCAGTATCCTTGGACTCGATTCGGGCCAGTGCCGCGTGCTCTGCGAACTGCATATGCTCCTCATAGCTTTTCCTCAAACTTGGTGGACTCAACAACGAGATCCAGTTCTGAAGTCCGAGGCGCACGTAAATCTGAGTATAAGAAAGAACCTTGAGGCCCTTGAAGACTCTGCTGACCCAAGGGTGATATTTTCCATTCTCAAGACATCCGAAAGGCTGACCAAGAGCGAGGTGACCAATGAGATCGAACGAGGCAAAGTTGTACCAAGCTACAATGTCGATTTCCTCTTCCCGCTGTGCCCGCTCTGTAAGACCTTTCATGAACAGTTCGACGTAGTGGTCTACAACATCACCTTGACCGCGAAGTGCCTTTGATGAAAAGGCATGTGCGAGCAGGCGGCGCATACGTCTGTGGTCTTCCTGATCGGAACGGACGATGCTTGAGCAAGGACGGTTCTGACGATACATACGAAAGTCTTTCTCGAAGGATTTGTTCCCAGCCGCTTTGTGACCGTAGATCTTCTTGGAAGCCTCCGCAGTGATGAAGGAGACATCCTTGGGCGTGAATCTGACAGCTGGTCCATATTGTTCGTGCAGTTTTGCGAGGTGGAAGACCCAGTCACCTTTACTGAGATAGTAAAGATATGGAATCTGAGTTATGGCATAGAGCTTCGGTCCGGGGACTTTGGCGAGTGGGTGAAAGAAAGCGTAGTACAGAGAACTGATAACGAGGTAAAGAAGCTTTACGATACGATTAGAAATATGAAGAGAGCTCTGTGATGCTTGAGCTTACCAGAGAGATACCTAAAAGAGCAGACACAGAGCCGAGGCTTAGTCCAGCCAGTGCTTCTGTATGTAGTACACCCATGCTGACGCGTTGGTCGAAGAGCAGTGTAGAACGGCTGAGATGACTGACTTGATAGTTAAGATCTGGTACTTGGCTTGTTAGATTCTGAGTTGAGTGGGCGAATTGTTCAAATATTTATAACCCCTCATTCCAAGAGAGTAGAGGCTGTTAACATTAAACAAATCATCGTACAAACCTGTTTGATGCACGTCGATCATTCATCTTTTTCGCATACATCCGCATCGGGATACGACCTCGGGATCAACCGCAATTCTCTCCGTGACCAATCAAGTGAGCATTATGTGACTAGCCATCACTATCGCCGTGTTAATGCCAGCTGAGTGCCGAGTTGAAATGAAGAGGTATCCACTGATCCGCGTTCCACTGCCTTCGTGTTCAACATGATGTTATTTTAATGCCCGCGGGGTTTGTAATAGTGCTAGCTAAAGGCGAAGTTCGGGATTTCGGGCATATTTCATGTTTGTTTTTTTACCTGTAAATGCCGTACGCCCAGGCATTATTGATTATCATTCTTTATTTTGGCTGAGATG
This sequence comes from Fusarium fujikuroi IMI 58289, assembly GCF_900079805.1. NCBI lineage: Eukaryota > Fungi > Ascomycota > Sordariomycetes > Hypocreales > Nectriaceae > Fusarium > Fusarium fujikuroi. Next base: position 4,198,756 of record NC_036627.1, on the reverse strand, counting down.
AAGCAAAATTCTATCTGCCGAAGCAGGATTCATATCCCAGCAAAGGAATTGCTTATGAATGGATGACATGGTCAATAATCACCCTGTTAGGGTAAGCACTAGATGAAAAGTACCGATTGGCCTGATAACCCTTATCTACCGACTTGAGTCTTCGGAACATACTTACAAAGGTTGGAGATGCATGGAAGCGACACTTTATTCCACGTGCAACTATGGCTGATGTTACAGACGGCAGTACTGCCATGGCTTGCGAGCACTAAATGGCCCCTCAGAACCAACGCTCCCAATAACTCAAGTCAGCTTGTTCAATTCAAGTCTGACCCCCTGACTTGCAAGTCAGGAAAAAAGGCTACAAGTCAAGTCTACCTAGGTCCTGACTTGCAAGTCAGCAAGTCAATATAGTAGAATTAGTAATATATAGGTACCTTTTACCTTTACTTTTAAGGAAATTCTATAAACCCAGGGTAGGTCTTTTTATCTTATCTTAGCTAATTAGTCAGCAGAAAAAAAAGCTCCCTGCGGGGCTTACCTTACCTAATTAGGCTAGACCTGTGATCTGCAAGTCGACTTGTTCAATCCAATTCCAATTGGCTGAATTGTAGCCAATTCAAGCCTGACCCCCCCACAAGTCAAGCCAATCAAAAAGTCGGCTTGAATTGAGTTGTTGGGAGCGTTGCTCAGAACTAATAACTTCGTCGTCATCTAACACCATCACTGTAACATCGCTTAAATGTGAACGTTCCATGCCGCAGTATCCGAGAGAGGTGGCAAGCCTGACCCCGTAAGCGGGGTATAATATGCCAACAACAAATCAAGAAAAGCCAGTAACGTCCTCGAGAGCCTTCGCCAGAACAGCGAATTATCGAGTGTGAAGAACTTTATTAATTGCGAGTAATTACTCAGAGATCTTCAACACGTCTGAAGATATTGTGCAGACGTAACCAGAGACAACTGCGGTAAACGTTACTTGAGATCCTTCTCCAGTGGGCCGTGGGTATGTTGAAATGCCGTCCCGGCACAGCCAGGCAAGAAAAAGCAACAATAACACCAATCATAACTCCTACTCCACAAAGATTCGCAACACTTGAGAAGCTGATATAACTGGGTCCGAGACTCTGTGTGGACCATTTCTGAGACAACAATTGCAGTCAAAATCCCGAGACATATTGTGACACCGGAAGTCACGATGGCGAGTCAATTATTAGAAGAGTATCAAGGTATAAGCACGTCACTAATGGCCTGAGACCCCGCAATGATCGCCTCTATGACGGTTTTACCCGTGCCCAGCAGCCGAGGAAGCCGGACTTACGCACGGCTCCAGTCCACCATATGGGATTTCTCACCGAGCCAGCCACTGGCCTCCAAAAGGGTCCTTGGGATGGAAAGTGTGACCTCACGAACTCATTCACATGTCTCTCATGCGTTGCCGCGGACTTATTTAACTGGGCATGATCTTTGTCTTGGGTAAAATGGAAATTTGTGGAAACCCATGGCGGCTACATACAGACGAGATCAAGAAACGAGAGCAGTTTATTCAGTACAGTAAGACCATTTCCACCATCCCTCAGACATTATTCCTCCCCTTTCTCAACGTGACTTGCACTCACAGCTTTGCGCTCACGGAGACTGCTCTCATCAAAGGCACGATATTTCTCCTCGCGCTTTTTTGTAATGGCTTGTGTACCAGTCAAAAGCTCGTCACCGTCAAAGATCTGACCAATCTCCTCAAGACCTTTGCCCTTCGTCTCAGGCAGGTACCACCAAGCAAAAACAGTTTCAACGCCGAGAACAGCACACGCAAAGATGTAGTAACGCCAGCCGATGCGGTCCAAGGCTACGGGGTTGACGTAGCCTGTGAAGAAACTAGCCGAGTAGCCACAGAACTGGAAGATCATAGCTGTCTTTGAGCGCAACGAGTAGAGAGAACACTCAACGACGTAGGGAACTGTTGAGATGGCAAAGGGTTGGTAGCCAACCTGGAACAGAAAGATCATGGCAACGACTGCGAGCGCCAGAGGCCGATCGGAAAAGTGGCGTTCCTCGTTGAGGGCAGAACAGATGGTCCATACTATGAAGACAACCAACATGGTAGTAATACCGAATGTGATCAGACCGCGTCGGCCGACTCGATCAATAAGCATAGCAAAGAAAACAGAGCAACACAGCTGCCAAAAAGCAGCGATTGCATTGATAAGAAGTTGCGTGTTGGCATTAGTCACGCCAATGCTGTTCAAGATCTTGGTCAGGTAATAGCCGGTCAGTCCCAGGCCCGACAACTGAGCAGCGAAACCCATGAAGAGTAAGATCCAGAGGCGCTTGCGGTTGCCACTGGTCCGGATAAACTCGGACCACTGGATCGCCTTGTGCTTCTTTTCTTCTTCCAGGGTGGCTTCGATCTCGAGTAACTCGAAGCGCACTAGGCGAGAGTCGTGGTCGCCGCACGAGTGATACTGAGAAAGCACACTCAAAGCTTCATCTCGCCGATCCTTGTACACGAGCCAGCGTGGAGACTCAGGGACCCAAAAGCTAAGAATTAGCTGCAGAATGGCTGGAACGCCCTGCAATAGACTGGGTAGCCTCCAGCTCCAGGAAGAGTTCATCTTGAACGTGCCAAACGTTGTCCAAGCAGCAACAAGATAGCCCTGGTAGAAATAGTCAGTACTAGATACTCAGCACCATCAGTGCCAAAAAGGGAGTTGACCACTCACGACAACCCATTGTGTCATGTATAGAGACACCATTTTCCCACGATGAGTCGGGTATGCGACTTCTGTCATTAGCTGAGGAGCGGCCACAGCTACGATGCCAGTTCCCAGGCCAATGATGATTCGGCCGGCGATAAACATGCCCAGGCTCTGGGCACCGCCCTGAAGGGTAGAACCAACGATGATCAAGAAAGTGCCTAGCGTGATCGGTTTCTTCCGTCCGAAAATCTCGCACAGCTGAGAGGAAAAGAGGGCGGATACGAGAACACCAATATTAATCGCATTCACAAGAGTTCCGAGGTTAGCGCCTGTCTTATCAGCTCACCCGTCAGTCTCATACAATACAACCTGTCACCAGAGAAACATACTGGATCTCCAAATGCTTCCCGCCAGAGGGGCAGAGACTGCATGCCGTTCAGCATGCTGCCGTCGAATCCGCAGGTAAATTGGGCCAGAAAGGCACTGAGCAGAAGCAAGTTCAGCTTGCGTAAATTGGGGTACTGAAACCACCATTTGTCCAGTTTGGGGATGACATCGGCGAGGACAAGGCCTTCAAATTCTTCCACATCAGCCATTTCTCTCTTGGCGTGGTTCGGATCGTTCATGTTGAAGTGGAACAGGGGTTATCGGCAGGATCGCATAAGTGGAAGCCTGGAACTTGTAAGAAGCGGCAAATGTCAAATCTGTTACTAAGGCATAGCTGCTTGTATCCAGGTGCAGATCGCCAATATATAGAACGCAGGCAATTACAGATAATTCCAGCCCTGACGAATTTCGGATTCAGCTCCGCCCTTGACTCTGTTAGAATGCGGGGAAAACCTGGGGGCGTTGGGTTTCGCACTAGTGGCATGACATCGGAGAAAGCGTCGGAGCAGCTCCTACAAGCGATCAATTCTTGCCGTTTCATGGGCCTCATTTGCTACTGAGTTAGTCGAAGCTTCTATCAGGTCATAATTGGAAACGATTGGGCATGTCGTTCCATGGCTTCAAGCCCTGAGTCTGCCGCCACAGCTATTAGAATCTTTTCCGAAGCCAGCAGCACATAACGCTTGCCCATGGAGCTCGAGACGTAATTCCAGGTAACATCTGCTAATATTGACCAGACAGTCAATAATGCCTCTCATAGAGTGCTAGAGGGCTTTCAGCATAAGATGAAACACAGAAGACTACAAATGATTTGATCGTGAAAAAGCCATTATGCCAAATATGTCATACTGTCAACTGAAGTGTGCCAGAACTTTGTTTACTCTCGGCATGCGGCCTAAGTTTCGGCATTCGTGGTGAACGGGGGCGCATTAATTAATTCAATGACCTTTCCGTAGCATGTTTGAAGTATACCTTCTAAAATAGCGTGCATGTGTTGACTGAGAGGACATATGCTGGACCCTCTTGAAGCAGTGCATCTTGCTCATTCCTCAGAGTCAGATTCAGTATTTCAGCATGCACAACATATATTTCCAGATGGCATACGAATATGTTCTCAATCTATTGGCCTAATTAAGGTAGCTTAGAACTTCTGAGTAGGTTATAAAGACATGGTAGATAGACTGTGCGCGCGAATGGATTTCATTGTTTGCCACTATCTAGAATAGACAATGGGATCCAGGGAGGGGTCGTGACGCCAAAGCACCGTGCTTACACTGCCATGTTCATCGACACCAAACTCTACCTTCCAGAATGACGGATCATTATCATTTCCTAATACCCATCTACCGCGACGCGACAAATCGTTCCGTGGTTGCAACCACGTAAAAGTATCGCCATCGTAATGCGTCAACTTGTACCTTTCCGAATCCATTCCCTGGAAATCCCAAAAGAGCACTCCCTCTTTCAAATTGACCACGACGCTGAAGACACGGCTCTGATCGATGTATTCTCCCACGTATGCCTCCAATGGTTTGTGAGGGTTGACGGTCTCCGGTTGGCCCTGCACCAGACCTAGAGCCATTCGGTCATACCATCCCAAGTTGATAGCGATGGACGTCTTCGCGTTCGAAAGAAAATCGGTGCGATTCTTGATCGGAACTCCAATGATTTCCTCAAGGACCATTTGTGACACCCAGTCAGGCACATCAGTGAGTGAGAGGCTGTTGCTCATGACCAACACGACGCTCTCCGTACGGGGAATCAGTACAACAACCGCAAGAGCGCCTGGGAGCGTGCCTTGGTGGTATAATATCAGCTCTTCCTCTCCTCCTTTTCCGATTATCGGCATTTCCTGCGGCATCAGCCGGCCGTTCAGGCCAATATGTCCCAAGTTGCTGGGCAGCTGCACACGGGCCCATCCCAGTCCGTAAGACACTTCTTCCCTCTCAGTCGAGAGCATTGGAACGTGAGGAAACATGATCTTCGACACCTGCTTCAGAGGAGAGCCTGGTGTAGAGGTTCGGCCTGTCTGACACTCATGATTGAAACTCTGAACAAAGCAAGTATAGAGCTTGATCAAGTCAGCAGCGCAAGACTGGAGTCCACCCGAACCGCAGCCGATACCATCCTCACCAAGCTTGGGTCCTGGTATGCACCATGGTGTGCCATCATCCAAGGCGTTGTAAGACTTTGTCACGTTATCTGTGTCGCTGGGTGGGGGTCTCATAAAGGACCTTCGCAAGCCGAGCGCAGTGAAGACCTGCTGCTGGAGGAAGTCGTCCAGAGAAGTACCGCTGAGGCTTCTGAAACTCTCATCGCAGGCATCATAAGCAGTGCTATTGTACGCGAATGAACCCAGGTGCGCGGGGACCAGAGTCTGTTGATTGACGACCCGCATGCAGTCGTCTTTGTCGATCAATATGTTGCCTTCACAACCACCAACCAGGTTTCCGCAAGATGACATACCACTGCGGTGGCTGTAAATATCTGCCAGTGTTGTGTTATTATACAAATAAGTGTCGTTGGGATGGAAAGAGGGTGTTGCGTCTTTGACAAGCATCTCCCACGATGCAATGCCTTGGTCGACCAATATGCCCATGGCCGCGGCTGACAGGCCTTTAGCGAGTGAGCATACTGGGAATATTGTCTCTTCTGTAACAGGAAGTCTGTTCTGGAGATCTCGGAAGCCGTAGTTTGCATGATAGACAGGCTGGTTCTTGGTTGCGACCGAGAGACTCAAGCCTGGCGTGCCACCAAGCTTCATCAACTCTTGAATGGCAGGGCCAAAGGCATCAAGCCTACGGGATAAGTCGTCCATGGCACTTCGGTGTTAAAAGTAGCTCCAATGCAACGAATCTCGATCTGGAAACTGGCATGCCCCTTAAACTCTTATCATGAGTCTATACTCTATAGTACCTTTATGGAGGTGGACTTCGGGGTGAGCCCGACAGCTTGGCCGACGGGGGTTGGTTGCAAAAGCCCGCACGCGGATAGTAGACCCCGCTTTTTGTCTACAGCCTTATCATCCTTATCATTTTCTAGAAATCAAAGAAGTCGATGTGGCCAGTAGATTTGTCCAACTTTGTTTTCCCGCCAACTGGTTCCCAGCTGGGGACGGGCCTCTGGTCTAAGCAGGTCAGATCGAAAAAGACGATCAGCCTATCTATGACTATGTATTAGATGATCTACACGACGCGGGACATGCTTCAATAGCATACAGCCAGGATTTTCCAAGACGATACCTTGGAACACATTATTCACCACGAAGACAACTCTGCTGGTCCTTCCAGGCCAGGCTCATATTCATGACTACACATCAGTCTCCAATATACGAGCGACTCAGCATACTAACGCGCTCTGACGGAAGAAACGTCTGCTCTGAGAGATCATAGAAATCGAGGCAATTCCCTGCCATATTCATATCCGCACCGACCACTTCTCCCATGTCATTACCCGGCTTTGCCTGCGCGGCGAATATTGAATCGTGAGTTGCGTTGCCCATCTGAAATGACAGCGGAAGTGGCGGGAAAGCCAGAGAAATGCTCTCGGGCGACTCCGTCTGAGTACCATTAATCCCTATTTCTCCGTCTAATACGCCTGGTACTGCTGCTTCATTTGAAGCGCTCATCCTTTGAAGTCCTGCACTGCGAAAGCTAACATCCGCATTTCTTAATGAAGGAATGGCGTCCTGCTTCTCAGAAAAAGCTTCCCGGATATCGACCGAACCGGAACCTTCGATGCGAGCCTTCTTGAGGCGCGAGCAGAACTTAGAAGCCAGATTGGCTCGGGCTGCAGGCTGGTCCCCGTTCCACCTCCGAGATATCTCCTCGAGGCTCGCTATGATCGAATTGAAAGATGAAGTGAGGGTGGACTGGTAGTATGCGGCATGAGTCAGCAGCATCTTGCCGCACACGAAGAGGCAAAACGAAAACTGGGGACTGATAAGTACATGTGAGTGGCCAAGGAACTGCTCTGCGATTGTGGCAACTTCATCGGCCGCAACCTGACAGGTTTCTGCACTGGAAGCAGAAGGCAATCTGACAGGAAGAGACTGCCATTCTGCTGGTGGATATGCTAAGCCCTGATGTAGGAGGACAACGGCAGTGTTGTGTGCTATGTGCGCGAGGACTAGATTGGGATCCAAGTTGCCGTCATTGTTGAATTGGCAAGCTTTGCGCCATTTCTCAGGGAGAAAGAATTTCCACCTGGTCTGGTTAGCTCAGCCTCTTCATTATTTATATGGGAAGGAAATACATACTGCACGAGCCGCAAGTCCAACTGCTTGAATCTCATAAGCCACCTCTGAACTTCGTGGACCTCCTTGAAGTCAACTCGGTATTGGAGAAAAAACGATGTGACAAGGCTCAGACTCTCCGTTGCCTCTATACAAAATGCGAAGCCTCCTAGAGAAGCCTGGCCATCCTCGGTATCGCGAGTGGCTGGCAAATAATCCTTCTCACGGTCGTGGGACCGGGTCGAGATTCCAAAGTAGGGAGTAGGAGTCTGGCTTGGTTCTCCAATCTCCCATATAGCGCCTTCGCAAGGCAGCCTCCTCGTGACATCAGCACTAGTTAGTGAGAGATTCCATCCGGTGCAGATACTGCAGAAGCGGTCCATGAGGAAGACATTCCAGAAGATGCGGCGCCGCTCTTCTACTTCGGCCCACGTTGCTGCTGGGGGGAGAAACGCCACCCTCTCGATTAGAGCCTTTGACCTGGACTGATGTGACTGGGTCTCCTCCTCCTCAGTGCTGAGGCGTAGTTGTTCAACAGTTCTAGACATGCTGCCGACTATGGACCATGCTGAGGGACCTCTGCCGCTACCAATAATGTCAAATGCACAAATGGTCATTGCTTGCAAGTTCTCGACCGAAAAGGACTCCATACTCGCAAGTATGACTGTCTGGCGGCAGCTAGTGGAGTACTGAGCACGGAGTTCTGGGGCGCTCTGGAGCCGTGGATCATCTGAGAATCGTATACAGAGAGATACTATAGCGTGGAGTATTGTCGATACTCGCGCTCTTCCAGAAGGATTGGAGAGCAGCCCTCGAAATGTCGGCTCATGTAGCATTGGTATCCAAGGATGCATCTGATTGAAGTATATGTTGACCATTGAGTCCACTAGATCGTCTGGAGGGAGGGTACCCAGGTTAACCTGGTGTTGAAGACCGAAATTATTTTTTGACTGGTGCGTATTTGTTGCATTGAATGTGCTTCCTGGCTGAATTCCTTCCACTACCGAATCCACCTGTTGACCGATTTCCGACAATGGCAATTCGGCGAGATGTCTTCGGACATCTGATGCTATCTGCTGGATTGAAACTTCTGGATGCGAGTCTGGTGTTTGCCCGTACTGCTGGTTATTTGGCTTATTGATGCTGTTCCAGATCTGCTGCCAGAGAACACCCTGGCCAACAAACATGTTTTCCAGCGTCGCTACCGGCAAGTTAGTCAGCTACAAGGATTGAATATGTGAAGTCGCTTTGCTGCGTACCTACACGCTGAGTCAATGTCTCAATAGCCCCCGCTCGCATGCCCGGCTTTGACTTTTCCTGGTCGTATATGCATTCGGCTCCTTCAACATGTCAGTCGGTCAAGTTATAAGATTGCGTGAGATTTACCGAGCTTGATACACGTCCCGCATGGTTGATCTCTTGAGCACTTGGCCTTTCGCCTTCGACATAGAGAGCACGAAGGTCCTTGGGGGTCGTCTTTGCTGGTGCGCTTGCGTTTCTCAGGCCGAGGTTCGTCTGAATGGACTCCATTGAGTCGGGGCGATGACTCTTCATCGTTATCTTGCTCTGAGTAGGGCTGAAAGCTCATGTTTGGAATCTGCTGGTCGCGATAAAGCAGCGCTGATAAGCTTTGATGTGCACGCGGCGTGTTGCGAACATGCGAGACGGCAGAGACAATCAATCATAACGAGTGGCGGGGCCCCATGGGGCATGTCACGTCACGTCACCCTCGTTGGAGTTTAGTTTTCGTGGAGAAGTGTCTGTATGATCTCATTGGGTATCGGGGTCGGGATAGGTCTCGGAAATGAGTCCGACAGCCGTTCAATCACAAGAGTATCAACAAATTTCAAACATCTTTACCAATGAAACTATTCTACTACTTAGCTTATCTTGGTTGCTGTTTATCTTGCAATTACTTTCATTACAACCTTTTCTTTGTCACTCTGAAAATCTTTATATACATAGAACTTAACAATATGAAATGAGATGGATGTGACTTCTAGTGCTAGACTTGATGGGGTTTGTGATCCATCGCTTGAGTGGAGATTGTCCTGGAGTATAATTGGGTCGCTTAAATGAGGTAGGAAACAGAAAAGCGGGCTCGTCGGAGCAAGTCCGTAATCTAATCCGTCGCCGGTCAATCTGCTGAGTGTAGGGTATTATTGCAATTTTAGATTTCTCTTTAGTAAAGTTATAGCGAAGCCACTTCTATTAATAACAATTTATATAAGTAATATAGTATATAAAATTGAATCAACTAGATCTATCTGCTATTTTAAGTTTTTAAATTTAATGTGAAGATTTACTCTAACTTGTAATATTAAGCCAAGAGGAAAAATAATAACTACGGAATAGTTGGTTGGAATTGGAACGAACTGTGATTTTGTCGGAGAAACCATGGGTAACACCAGTGGAGCCAGGCTTATCTTAGCGTCATTTTCTTATCTGAATCCAATCTCCTAAGATAAACCAATCTCATCTCGGTTAGCTTCACCCTACAGCCCCCCAACCCAAAGCACCATTCTCGAGCTCACTGGTGCAATTGGCTAGTCAGCACATCTACTGGTTATAATTAAGGGCCAGAAACTAAGGGTCCAAGGCAAAGATGCTTATATATAAGGAGACGAAGGCGAGTTAAAAATACAAGAATAAATCAGCATCAGATTTGGCCCATCACCTTCACCATCGATCGTAATTAGGAATGTTCTCCTTGTGAAAAGTCTCCCTGACCTCGTTGAATCCAACTTGGGGTCCATTGTGAGGCCAGGGCTCTCCATCCCCAGTTGCAAATATCGCCCAAGATGCGCCCGAAAACACAAACCAGTTTGGCGGAGCAAAAGCTTGCCAGGACGACGCGATTGACGTCACGTAAACAGGGGCCTCCTTTCCGAAACTGTAACCTAGCCGGTATTTGAGGGGTTCAGCCTTGATGTGTAGCCTGAAACCACCAGCAAGACCGCTCGTTTGGTTGAGTGGAGTTTGCCAATACTGTCGCAATTAGCAATGGACTCACATATACATTGGAATGGCCACTCACCTCCTGGGTGCCATTCTTGTTGAGCTCAGTGTAGATGCAAATACCGGTAGCATTAACACATCCTCGAACACCGATATCTTGATGCTGAAACTCGGAAAGGTATGAAGAAATCCCGATCCTGTTTCTTGGGCCCAGATCCCCCTTGAAGCTGGAGAGTTCGGCTGAGAACGTCATGTTGAGCGACTTCTGCTTGCGTAACAACGCCGCTGGGGTATCGCGGTCACTGAGACCGAAGACGTTAGGTTTCAGCACCAATTTACCTTTCTCTAACTTGTAATTCTTGGTATACGGTACTCGAAATTGATACCATGATGGGTCGAGGTTAGTACGAGAAAAGTCGTCGACCCATTGTCGAGGAACCTGTCGTGGACCAACCTCTGGCTTTATTTGCTTGCTGAGCAGAACAGGATCGCCTTGATTGAAGACTGGCCACTCATCCTTCCAGTCAATATTGACCATGAAGGTCTCTCGGCCTTGTCATAGTTAGGTATCAATCAACAAATATTTGAAGAGGCGAACGCACCGAGAGGAGATGATCCGTTGATGTTGCGGCGAGCTAAGAACGTCGCATACCATAGTCCGTCATTTGTCTTTGTCAGGGTAGCATGTCCAGTGGACTGGACGGTGAGATTGTCAAAACCCCATTGACCATTGTATAGCAGAGGGTTGTGTGGCCCGGCAACAAATGGACCAGAGGGAGTCTTGCTTCTTGCGATGGTCGATCGATGTAGCTGATCCGTACCGCCTGAGGAGCATCAACTTTTATTTTGCTCGAGAAAGACTCAAACACACCCACCTTCAGCGATCAGGAGATAATACCACTCATCCTTGTAATACATCTTGGGTCCTTCGGGTCTGGCTGTCGAATTATGTGGCAAGGTCCCGTTCCAAAGACTAACATAGGGTCCTACGCAATTTCCAGATGCCAGAGATACCTCGCACTGGGAGATACCCCAGAGTCGATCTTTGTTGTTGTTGGGGGCCATGAGGTTGAGGTAGGTCTTCTTGGTCACAGGGTCCTGGAAAAGCTCAGGGTCGATGCCCCATGGCTCGGCCCAGACAGGGTCAGACCAGTTAACGAGGTCTTCCGAGGAAATGAACCAGACACGAGGCCATACACGGGCCACGGGATCATAGGTCCAACGGGTCATTGCTGACAGCCAGAACTTGCCATCGATAAAAGAGAGACTTGGCGCCCAGGCCCCTGTCCGTAGTGAGTCAGATATCTTGCGTCGCACATGAGAATTGGAACGTGTGATTTACCTGCTCCAGTGGGCGTCCCATAGAGCTGCAGCTGCTCTGGCCTTGTCAAAGCATGAGACTTGATCGTCCAATTGGATAGGTCCTTGCCTTAGAATCAATCAGCAAATCTGGCTCGATGAAAGAATGGGTTGGGAATTTACTATGGTAGATGGGAATACCGGGCCAGTACTCGAAAGAGGAAGTGGCGATGTAGTAATCGTCGCCCACGGTCAGGATCGCAGGATCTGGATTCCAACCACTAATGATGGGGTTCCAGATGGCCTGAGCCACTGGTTGGAATAACACGACCCAACCGCACAGAAAACGAGTTAACGGATACATGGCAGTTAATTAGATATGTTGTCTGAAGGAAGATCCAATGCCTGATATCTTAAAATAATCAGCGTAGCCCCGTAATATAATTGGGGTTGATTACCACCACAGTATTGAATAGGCCAAACGGCGGACACAGGTTCCGGGACAGGCTTATGGAGTCTTTTGCCTATAGCCTATGCATCGTAGTATGTATAATGGTGGTCTTGGTACACATGATAGGGCTGGCATGCATCTTCGGAAAAGGCCCGAGACCTTTTCCGACATCATGGCAGACCAAAAAGTCGGGCTCTGCTGTATACGGTAAGGCCTGAAATCAATTCACTGAATATCAAAAACGTAAGCAAGAGTTGCAGTGGATCTTATGGGTAAGGGCATCATCATGGAGACTCACCCAAGCTTACGGGAAATTATCCGACATCTTCTCCGGTCTAAGTTAGATTATCATGCATCTCCAGCTATCAACTGAGTAAGCATTCTTCGAGACAAAATAATTTGTAGTCTTGAAATAACGAGCCTATTTGCAATAAGCAACTCATTGTTTTCTTCTGCATCTGTTACCTTGATTCCCACCTTGCCTAGCGCCCTATACCTTGCAACGATGAAGCTCTCAGAAACGATGCAGCCTAACCAAATCTTGGCGATGAAGCGTAAACTTCCTGTGCGCACCCTTAATTCATTGAGTATTGCGGCAGTCGCTCATTATTATTCTTCTAGATTTCGGAAAGCCAATACACAAATGGTGCGAAGAGAAACGGGACGGAGAGAACAAAAGCCGACGTGAAGAAATCCCTATCCAGTGAATACAAGCATCTTGAACTTCTTTACTCCCCGTCCGTTGAGATGAAGATATGGGCCGTCGCTGAGAGAAGCCTCAACATGGTATGTCTTTTGCAGCTTAGAGTTAAAATTATAGTGAAAATCTAACACCCCAACCAGCCAGAGCCGCCTACCTGGTTCCCGGAATATACCAAGCCAGGAAGCACTGAGTATGTCTACAGAGATGCTTCGTTCTGGACTTCGGGCTTCTTTCCGGGGTTGCTCTGCCTGATCATGGAGCGTAGAAAGAAATTCCAAACTGAACTGCGACTTCTTGGCCTTTCTCGACCGAAGCCAGACTTTCCTCACACGATTCAGCTTGAGTACTACTCTCTTACCTATTTGTAACCAAGACACGTTGCTGATAAGTCATTGCTAGATATGCCTCAAAGTGGTGGACCGAGAGTCTTCACCAAAACGGGTCTCTCATGGGCACACACGATCTGGGATTCATGATTTGCCCCTGGGCTCGTTTGCAGTGGGATCTACATCGTGATCTCAAGGCGTTCGACACATTGATGACGGCCGCCAACACTCTAGCCGACCGTTTCTCGGACAAGGTCGGCTGCATGCGATCATGGGATGTCTGCCAGACAAAGGTGTATTCGTTCACAGACCCAAGCAAGGACTTTCTTGTTATTATTGTAAGTTTGATGTCCGAAAAACATATTCTCATGGCCAGGCGAGCATTGCTGACTGAATAGGACAACATGATGAACCTCGACCTCCTCTTCTGGGCGGCATCCGAGGCCTCTTCCCAAGCTGATTCGACCCGATTCTTCGACATTGCCATGGCCCATGCTCGCACATCGAGAGAGTATCTTATTCGTGCCGACTGGTCAAGCTACCACGTTGCCAACTTCGACCCCTCGACCGGCGCTCTCAAAGAACGTCTTACAAACCAGGGCTACAGTCATACATCATGTTGGTCGCGAGGTCAGGCATGGGCCATTGCAGGGTTTGCAAAGTCTTATGAATGGAGCGGCGAGAGCTCTTTTCTTGACACGGCCAAGAACTGTGCCGATTACTTCTTGAGGAGATTACCCGATACGCATATTCCGCCATGGGACTTTGACGCACAGGACGAGTCTGCTGCTACGCAACCCCCAGACACAAGCGCAGCCATGGTCGCTGCTTACGGCATGCTGCTTATCCATCAATCCCTCCAGAATCGCTCCGAGGCATCTCCGTACCTCGACCATGCCCTGCGGATAGTAGATGCTGTTTGTGAGAGGCACTTGAACCCTGCCGCCAGCCAGAAACAGGACCTGGGAACGATTCCCACAGTGGAAAATGGTCGTGCCACTGTTGTCAAGTGTGTCGAGACAGCTGCGGGACTCGGAGACACCATCCTCAACGGAGCGACTATTAACAACTTCGAATTTGCGCCACGTCGTTGGGCCGATCATGGGCTTGTGTATGCTGATTACTTTTTCGTCCTGTTTGGAAACAAGCTTCTAGAAATGAACGCGTTGAGGTCATTGGCATAGATTGAGTAGAGGTATCTTGAATCACGAATGTAAACTTTTTATCTATACTTTTCATATCGTCCCCTGAACCTATATTTCTGCTGCAGGTGAGAGGGTAAATTTTGTTGCGAACGAGCGAAGATCCTAGCATCAATAATATCAAGCTCAAAGCTTTTCATTCTTACCAGAACACAGAGCACGTAGAGTCCTAGGCTGCACAAATGATAGTAGTCTGTGACCATTTTCATTGCCATGTTCGATCGCCACGACTGAATTGGCTTTGATCCTACTGTGCTCAGTAGATACATTGTCTTCAACTTCACTAAATAAAAAGAGAGAACTTAGTCTTCAACTTCTGATCTAGCCAAAGAATAGTTCATTCGTCGCAATCTTGGAGAATCATGTTAGTAGGGTACAAATCCCTGCAGTGGAGATAGCTCTGAGAATTGGCCCCAAAACACCACCATCAGAGCTGCTCTGAACGGGGGCGGGTCATTTGTGACGCCATGTATGCCAGTGGCGTGGTCGCTAGTTAAAACAACTGCTAGCGGAGGATACGACGGTCTCGCCTACGGGGGCATCGGGCGTAGTTCCGATAGATCCCCCGTCCTCCGCCTCCACGTTTCCCCGCAGTAGCTCTTGTTTGTGACTTGTGACTTATACACTTGCAGTGTACTGTAATTGTATCGGAGCTGCGCCAGCGCCGAGTTATAGTTATATGAAGTCTTCCTGTCTTCGTCGATCACTTTTGCTCATCATCAGGTGTTCAGAGTAACTACACATCGACTAGATCAACTCTCGGCATATCCTACACTTCGTCGAAGACCAAGGCCCGTCATGGTTAAAGCAACCGAGGTACAGCATAGTGATTCCATCACTCCTGCTGAGGCAACTGCCAATCATGGTCAAAAAACCGCAACCGCAGATCTTGAGGTACTGTATAACATGCCCGAGGCTTACGTCGCCAATGTACTAACATCTCAATTCTAGACTGCCAACTATGCCCAAGATGCCCCGATCGAAATTGACGACAAGACAAACAAGGAGCTTTTCTGGACTGTAAACAGGCGCATCCTAGCTTGCATGCTCGGAACATACTTCTGCCAATCTTTGGACAAGGGCACGCTTGGCTTTTCGTCTGTCATGGGTATCCAGGAAGATGCCAATCTCCACGGACAGCAGTTCTCGTAAGTAGAACCGCCCATCATCTCGTGGCAATGAGGATAACATGAGATGGCTCATTCAACGTACTGACGACTTGACCCTCCAGATGGCTAGGAACAATCCTCTACATGGGAGTTCTCGTCGGCGAATATCCTACCAACTTTCTGCTTCAAAAGCTACCTGTTGCCAAGTACTTGGCGACCAACGTCTTCTGTTGGGGGGTTGTGATTGCCTGTTCTGCGGCTGCTAAGAACTTTGCAAGCCTCATGGTAGTTCGCTTTCTTTTGGGTATGTTTGAGTCATGCGTTCAGCCGGCCTTTATCATCATGTGAGTCATAGACATCCCCCACCCTTTGCAGCTCTTCCGATCTAATGATATGGTGCGATAGGACGAGTATGTGGTACACAAAGCGGGAACAAAGTATCTTGACATCTCTCTGGTACTGCATGACTGGAGTTCAGCTCATGGTATGAAAGGCCCATCTAAGGATAACACCAAGGTATCATGTACTAACAAAAGTACTCATAGGTTGGTGGCATCATTGCATGGGGAGTGTCTCACTACAAGGATGGAGTCATCTATCCTTGGCAACTACTGTTCCTCGTCCTTGGACTACTCACCTGTGTCTGGGGCGTGTTCATCGGTTGGTGGCTGCCCGATTCTCCCATGAAAGCAAAGTGCTTCAACGAAGACCAGAAGCGGCTCATGGTTGAGCGTGTTCGTGCCAACGAGACCGGTATCCAGAACAAATCTTACAAGCGGTATCAGGCCATCGAAGCAGCCACGGATCCCATTGTTTGGTGCTATGTTATGCTCCAACTCACCTCTACTCTGATCATCGGCGGTCTGGGTGTCTTCTCGAATCTCATCATTTCCTTCTTCGGATTCACCTATCTCCAGACCCAGCTTCTCAACATTGCCCAGGGTGCTGTGACAATCGTAGTCATGGTCGGAAGCGCCACACTTGCAACAGCCACGGGGCAGACTGCATGGGTGATGCACGCGTGGACAATGTAAGTTGACAAAATGGCTCTGACCAAAGCACTCGAGTACTAACCCATGTATCAGCCCTCCTATCATTGGAACTGCCATCATCTACAGCATACCTCCGACATCTTCGAACCGCGTCGGTCTACTCATCGCCTTTTACTGTACACAATTCTATCTCGCCGAGGGAAACCTGATCTTTTCCCTGATCTCTCGCAACATTGCCGGCCAGACAAAGAAGTCTACCACGCTGGCCATCACCTTCGTGGCTTGGGCTGCTGGTAACATGACCGCCCCACAGGTATGTTAACACCCGCATGCATTTTGAAGATGTTTACTGATGTTGCCAAGATCTTCCAAAAATCTGATTCGCCTCGTTATGAGAAAGGGTTTACAGCGCATTTCTGTCTATACGTTCTCTTCAACATTTTCCTTGTCATCCTTCGGCTCTTGTTGGTTCGCCGTAATGCCAACAAGAGAAAGGCGGCTCTGGAAGCGTCTCCTGCAGTCGATGATAGTGGCAAGCAAACTGAGAGTGACCAGTTGGGACACCTGAATGCCTTCGCAGATTTGACAGATAAGGAGAATCCTGACTTCAGGTACGACTTCTGATGTAACGGTATGCAAACTACCGGTCAGGGATATTGTGGTGGTCTTAGGAGGAGTACGTGACGAGAGACTATATATTGTGAAGATGATATTGTTACATAGTATACAGCAGCTGGAAATAGCATGTCGTTATTAACCCATTATGCATTGAACATAATAGTTTTCAACAGTGGCAATTCCATCTCGACAACTTGAGCACGTTGTTTGAACATCAAATTAATGGCTAAAGAACAAATGGGGACCGGTCGCGCTTGATTCTCTGTAGTTGACCTAAGCTGAGTCTATTAGGCTGACACCCAGAAGGATACCCAGCTTGTTTAGCTGAGCCACTAGTAGTCTAATGGAGATACTCGACTTTTACGTCAAGTTACATATAAAGCTAATCTGACTTTCACTGTCATTTCCTTTCATGTTGTAGACAGGTCGATATGTCATGCAACCATCCCAGTTGTGTTATTTGTAGTTGAAACCTGTCACTAAGAACTTTCAATTCACCACGCACAGTTTAACTCTCAATTCCCTACATACTATCCCAAAACCACCGCTTCGCCTCTTCAACCTTCAGCCTCATCGTGCAGGGTGTACCAGCGCAAAACCTCAAGCCGACAGGCGATAGAGGAGGGTACCGTATCCAAGAACATCATAGCCTCCACTGTTAGGTCCATAATTACCGCCTCCGCCCTCAACCCCAGCGGTAGAGTTACCATTAGTTTGATCGCGATACATCTTGGTCCAGGAAGCGTTGGCATGTTTGATATCGTTGTAGTGTGCATAGACAAGCTCAAAACCTGGGCGATGGGTGTACCTGCTATCCGCTGAGATAACAGTCTGATTGCCTTCGTAACTCTCGTACAGAGTATACGGGACGTCGTACCCAACGTTATACTTCGAGACATATTCGGAGCTTGATTCATATTAGTTACTGGTCGTGCAAGGCTTGGGACAGCGGGGTTTACTTACGCATGAAGCCCAGCATCTCCCAATGTGGCAAACAAGTCATCCCCCTGGTTGTACCCTTGTTGCATAACAACCCCGAGCAGAGAAATGTCTAGAGTGGCGTGGCCCTGGTCTCTCCCAGCCTCTTGGCCTTGGGACAAAATCTTGCCGCTGCCGGACTCGGTATAGTTCTTATAAATGAAGTTGTTGATCGCTCCACGTCCATCTCCGCCAAGGAAGTAGTTTTTACCATAGTCGTACATCGTTTGGTTGTCAGTAAATACGCCGATTGCCATGATATTGGCGATGCTGCAAAAGTCCCAGTTTGCATACTGTAACTCGATTGTTAACTCGATTCAAGTCATCGCTAATTCGTATAGAAAGAGAACTAACATAATGATACTCGTCTTGCCCGTTGTGGGTTGTCAAAAATCTGTAACTCTCTGAGAAAAAGACATCCTGGAGGAACGTCTTCATCTGGTCTTGATCCGACGCACTCCAGCCGCTATACGAACGTAAAAGCTCTGCTGCATTAGCAAGCTGGTAGCCGTAGATACCAGCAGCGAGGAAGCGATCACTACTACCACCAATGGCCACCATGGTAGACGACCAAGCATTGAGGATAGCAACAGCCGCGTCGGCGTATTGGTCGTCTCCCTGGATGTGCCATCGGATGGCAAGCTGATATGCCGCATGTGCGTCGTTGTAGAGGCGACCATAGTTTTCCGCGTGAGTACCATCCGAGCCGCGATAAATGGTGGGTTGAGGGTCTGGCTCGTATGTTGGTGATGCATGGCTATTGTTGAGCAAGAGTTGCCAATCTGTGGTCCACGGCTCATCACCCTTGAGTACGTGATTCTTGGCTCTTTCCAAGTCCCGAGACGTGTGCAAGAGGCCAGGATGGACGAACCCGGTCACGGATGCAGCCAGCGCGACGATACAAACGATTGCTTTGGCTACCATGTTGAGTTTGGTGCAGATGGTTGTTGTCTTCCCTGACGAGCTGTGTATTTGTTAACTGAGAACTTGAGACCTGCGACTGAGAGCTTGTAGCATCACAGAAAACGAAGGCCTGGGAATGCGAAACTCTTATATCCTCTCAACTACCAGGTGGAGAGTATGTATTACTCCGATATACGGTAGATTCAATGGATAGATCGCTGGATTTCGCAGTGATCTGATGCCATGTAACACGAGCCAACGAGGAGAAAACAAGATGTCGAAGCCGCTTCCATAACCTTTCCCGATAGACTTCCAATAACTGAAATGATCGCCATAAAAATTGGAGTGTCGTACTTTGCAGGCGCGTGTGCCAGTAATGGTTGCTCACGGTCCTCGTGATTGACAAGGTTACTCTTCCGGTTCAATCAGGTCGGAATTGAGTAACAGAACCTCTGTGATATAGAAGGAACTGCTTCATCTACGACTTGAAAAGCGCAGGCATGGGGACTGCATTGGCTTGGCTGCAATAGTTTTGCCTACTCTATGAGAAAAGTTGGTTTGCTTCTGGCCATACTGAATAACACAGGTATGCCGTTTCAGGTGAGTTAACTCAACATCATGGGACGGGACTGCTTCAGTGGACGGAGAAACAATTATTCATTGCCGTCGATGACATACCCCATGTCACCACGTCCCGTTTTAGAATTTCCCTATGACACCAAAACAGCTAGGAACCCGAGGTGTCACTCAAACCGGCCCAAGGAACAGAATAGAACGTGCGGAAGACCTTAGGAAAGCCCAACTCCTCTGATGAAACCAACCACGGGTGGTGACCGATCAATCCTCCGATTACGTGCCATGTGCGACCTGTGTGTTCGCGCTAGGAACATCGTTGCGACTCCTGATCATCAAACGGGTGCAGGAGATTATCCTCCACTCTTTGGCCT
Organism: Fusarium fujikuroi IMI 58289; assembly: GCF_900079805.1. Taxonomy (NCBI): domain Eukaryota; kingdom Fungi; phylum Ascomycota; class Sordariomycetes; order Hypocreales; family Nectriaceae; genus Fusarium; species Fusarium fujikuroi. The sequence continues at coordinate 4,178,965 of NC_036627.1, read as the reverse complement.
GACGATCATTCCCCGGATTCCCCAGACTTTCCCCGCAACTGCATGCGCGAATTAATTACCCGCATGTACTTGCTGGTTTGGAGCTTTCATCCGAAATGTGACTAGGATTTTCATCAAACCGAAATTAGTTATCGGAGCTGGCCCGAGAGATCGCCCGCGATGAGCCACTAAGCCGTATTGATCAGCAATCATAAGACACCAATAGCATCTCTGCATTGCTTATAACCACACGACACATATTGGCTTGGTTGCACCTGTGTTGATCTCTGCAGTAGCAAAAACATACCCGTTCACGTTCAGTAACAGGTTGAGAATAACAAAGACATTTTGGCAAATCGCAACCCTCAGCCTTGTCGAAATCAACGAGAACTGTTGTAAGATGAAACTGCTTACTGTATGGTACATCCCTATATCACATTCGTCACTTGGCTAATACAGACTTAGGGGTCACTCTTACTCATATCGGAGGTTGCTGGCCTCGTGCAGGATGTCCCGAGCATCAATGGTGATTCCGCCAACATCAATATTGACCACCACTGACCAATTGTGCAGCTGCGATTCCGTATGTGCCTTGGACCGAGGGCATGAAGCGGAAGCCATCCGACTTCAACCATCCAGGTCTCTGGCATTCTCACAACGACCTTGAAGTCATGAGAAATGGCGTTCTCAAAGGACTTGACCCGTGGAAGTCAGGCTACGAACAGTTTGCCAACAGCAGCTTCTCGCAGTCCTCTTACAAGATGAACGGGCCATATGCTGTGATTTCCCGCGGATCTGTCAGCAACTACACCTCGTTTGCAAATGACGCCCGCGCCGCTTACCACAATGCTATTATGTGTACGCCCCCCTCCTTTCAACACGTATTTATATAAGCCCTTATAGCTAATTGCGATATCACAGGGTACGTCACCAAGGACCAAGGTCATTGGGATCGCTCTACTACAATTTTAGATGCTTGGGGTACAAATCTGACCAACATCATTGGGACCGACCGCTCCCTGCTCATCGGCATTGAAGGAACCCTGTTTGCGAACGCTGCAGAGATCATGCGATGGGAAGGTGGCTGGACGGAGGTAGGAGCAAAGTGGCAGGGAGGCCAAGGGTTCAGTATCCAGCTCTACTGGCTGTTTCTCCGACAGAGCCTGATCATTGGCCAGGCCAACTACGGTATCGCCTCCATCAAAGCTTTGATGGACTATGCAGTATACCTCGAGGATGTCTCAGCATATAACTTTGCCCTCTGGTCTTACAAGAACGATTGGTGCGCTGGCATTGATGCTACTGTCAACTCCAAGACAGGTCAGAACTCCGAGTCTGGCCGAGACCAGAGCCATGTCATGTCTGGTCTTGGCTGGCTTGCACTCGCCGCTAGAACTTCCAAGACTCAAGGGTACGACTTATTTGGGTATGGAAACAACTTGCTTCTCAAAGGAGCAGAGTACGCAGCCAAATATAACCTGAACGAAACGGTGCCATATGATCCGAAATGGCGTCGCTGCGAATCGGTTCTGGTCAATGGACCCTGGCAAAACATCTCGGAGTTCAACAGAGGCATTGTGCAACAGGTTTCGGGTGGAGTGAAGAAAGCACCAGCAGTGTGGGATCTCCTCTACTATATGTCGGAGGCCAAGGGATTGAACAATCAGTGGACTACCAAGGCTAAGGAAGCATACGATGCGGCAGGTGGAGAAGTGGTGACTGGCGGTGATATGCCTGGCTTTGGAGATCTGCTCTGGGCTACATCTAAGAAGTAGCTTGACCTTAGCGTAGATAGACAGTGGTAATATGAGAAGCTTGAGGCTGTGTGATTTTCTCTTCTGCGACTTCGAGAACGTGAACCTCTAGCCTTTATACGTAGAATTATGACTGGAGATGCGGGGGGCCTGGAATGTCTAAGTTGATATCTAGATGTATCATTTCCCGTTGAGACTTATGGCTGAGAGCTTAAATTAGCAGACAGAACTTAGAAGCTGGACTGCTCTTACAGAGATCGTGGCTTTGGATTTTGCATGGTACGCTGACTTCTGAACTGAAGTCTAAGTGCAATCTATAAGATAACCTTTTTGCTGTAGCATAAACTATGTAGTGGAGGCATTCATTCGCTGGTATCCTACTATATGAAGCAATGTGAAACAAATAAGAAACTCAACGGTTGACCTAAAGAAAGTTCCAGTCTAATTAAGTTACCTAGTCCTAGTACTACTATAGAAGCCCTCGCTATTTAGAGACGACCAGGACTTTTGTCTGTGTTGGCTTGATACCCTTCAAGCTAATCTTGCCTGCAGACGCAGTAATCGCCTTTCCTGCCCAGACGTCCCGGATCTTCATCTGCTCCTCAACCGAAAGACCAGGGATGTCTGCCAACGAGAACGGAACATCCACGTCGTCGCTACCATAGTTCTGGACCAAAATCACATGTTGCCTCTTTCCAGAACTCAGTGGCCCTGCCCAAACCTGATAACTGCCCTCCTTAGATAGCTTTGGCAGATACAAGGCAGGCTTGCCCGCGTCATCCTGGTTCAGGGCGATGATGTCCTTGTTCTTGTAAATGGCGAGCGAGGTATCACTGATGTTCTTGAGATCAGCGCCGATGATAAGGGGAGACTTGAGGGCAGCCCAGAAGGAGAAGTGGGTTTGCTCCTCCAGCTCCGTCATGGTCCAGGTTCCAATCTCCAGCATATCCATGTCGGCTGGATCAGAAATTAGTACAAGTCCTTAAGTGCACGCAGATAGATACACCTACCCCAAGAGCCTGGTTTCGAGAATGGGCTGATTTCTCTCATCTTGCGTATCATGGTCAGAACGCTGACTCCAGCATAGCCTTGGTTCATGCAGTAAGCCGTCTGGCAAACAGTTGCTCTGTCTTTCGCAAAAGACGAGTAGATATCGCCCGACATACGATAAGACTCGCCTATCTGGTCGGCCCAGAGCCAGGGAAACTGGTTACCCCATTCGCAAAGCGAATAGAAGATCTGACGACCCGAGGCACCTAGAGCGTAAGACATCTTGAGAAATCGCTCCTGAACGGAGAGCGTGTTGCTCTGGAAGCCACCGCAGTTATCATACTTGAGGTAGTCGACACCCCAGTCAGCAAAGGTTTGTGCGTCAACTTCCTCATAGCCATAGCTGCCAGGATACTTTCCGCACGTAAAGATTCCAGCGTCACTATAGACCCCGACCTTGAGTCCCTTGGAGTGAACATAAGACGCTGTATCAGAGATACCTCCAGGAAACCTAGTGTGGTTTGCTGCAAGTTTGCCGTCTGAATCACGCTCACTGTCTTGCCATCCGTCGTCGATCAAGACGTGGTTATAGCCGAGCTTGGCAAGACCAGTATCGACGAGGGCGTTGGCGGTTGACCTGACCAGTTCGTCGCTCACGTTGAGCTTGAAGCTGTTCCATGAATTCCAGCCTTTCTCAAATCAGTATTGTGCTTGAAGTGAGACATACTCGAACACTCACCCATCTGTGGCTTCTGGGCCAAGGCTTTGGCCGCCAAGGCAGCCCTTGCCGAGAGTATAACATAGAAAATAGATCTCATTGCAATTAACGAACTGAGGTATCAGGAAAGGTTGGTGCAACGCGGAATATTCTGAACTGTAACCTTGTCGCGGCCTCAAGTATTCATGTTCAGATCAAGTCGGTATTGACGAAATGAGATGCGATGTAATATTTCCGCTATTTCTTCCACGCCGCCTGATACAAAATATTTAATTTCAGGGACATCGCTTGGTGAACGGCTGTTCGGACGAACTACCGGACCAATACCCCAGACCCCTTACTCCGCACTTACGCCTCCCCCAACCCCCGGAAGTCACCCCGCAATTCCCATTCCCGTGATGAACTTAGTGGCGAGTGGCGGGCCATCTTTCGGGCGTGTGATATGTTTCGCGGCAGTTGTTTACCTTCAATTGATATGAGGCTTAGTAACAGCTTACAACCCGTCATCCATATTGTGGGAAACAGTTTGATATCATCCAGGCAGCCTTTTATATAGTTCAAAGCTACATCTGCTTCTCAACAAACTCGCTGACCCCTCGAGATCTAAGTTACGCGCTTCTGTCTCACATTAACAGACTTTGGACTTCCAAAATGAAGTTTCAACCATCGCTTGTCTTGTTCGCTGCCGCGGCGTTATGCAATGCGAAAGTCTTCGACAGACAAGCACTGTCATACGCTCCAATCCCATATGATATCTACCAGCCTCCGACCGATTCTTTAGAAACCACGTTGCTTGATTTGATCAAGTCCCGGGACGACTTGTCTGAATTGTTGAAACTTGTCGAAGAGACTCCAGGTTAGTGACCTCAAACTCTTAACCATCACTAGTAGTTCAAAACTGACAGGGAGAAGGTTTCGCTCAAGCGTTCAGTACAAGCGCTGACTGGCAATACACGTTTATCGCACCGTCCAACGAAGCGTTCAATAATACAGGTGAATATTACAAGAGCTTTGCCAGTACGCCTAAGGGACGCTGGTGGTCTGGACAGATGCTTCAACATCACTACATTCCCAACTCGCGTCTATACACCGGCAACTTCACTACGCAAAAGACTCGAATTCAACTTGGGTCCTACCTCTATGCATCTGCTCAGATAAAAGACGGAGATCTTGTGCTCAACAATGTGGCTACTATCGTCGAACCCGATATCCCTGTAACTAGTGTAAGTGTCCATGGAAAGAGAAGACTAGACTGAGGATGAATGGCTACTAATGATTGTAGGGCATTGTACATATCAGCGATCGTATCCTAGCTCCCGATGCCATGGTCTACGAGGCTGACATTGGCACAACTAAGCAAGGTTTTATCCCTGGTTCTTGTTCTAACCCGAATCTACCTTATTGCTGAGCTGAGGACATCGGGAGAGTATCTAGCCTTAAGATTCCATATACAGATATCCCATAACTATATGGCATTATTGTTTTAGATCTAGTAACGTTAAATCTGGCATACTTGCCAAAACCTATACATCTTTTGTTTCATGACATGTTCACACCAGATAAACTTCTTCAACCTCATCTCTACTAGCTCCCAGTCCCGGTCGTAACCAGTTGCGTAGAAGCACCGATAACTTTCAAGCAATTCAACCGCTCGGTCCCTATGGGGCCGACTCTTTGTGAGACCACCAGCCATATACAGCAACGAGAATGTGATGTCCGAGGCAAGCTTCCACGGCGACATTTGTCTTGCAAAGTCTGTCATGCAATCTAGTATCCCGGTGACACACTTCTCGGGCGCAAAGTACCCTCCCCAGACACCTTCAGAGAGTCGATATGTACAAAGGTAAGCCGCAAAGAGGCATGCTCTGTAAATCAGGGCTTCTTCGCTCTGGGAACCAACTCTTACTGTTGTACTAAGAAGATCCACGACTCTGATCTGCAACTCGGCTTGGCTATTGCACAATGGGTAAACCTCATCATCCAAGTCCTCCATCAACGGTACTTGGTTAGCCAAAGTATCCTCGTTACCATTATCCACGAGGCTGATTGACGCTCCTGTCCCTTGACGCATCGTGTCCACGATGCAACATAACGCGCTGAGATCCTCGAAGACAGCAGATACCTCTGCAGGCCACCCATGGCTGTGCGGGATAAAACCTTGCGGCAGAGTAAAATAATTGCGGTACGTCTCATCCTCCCGTAAACGCGTAAATATCCCACGATTGTCGAACTGCAACAGTCGGGGAGCACCAGTTGCAAGGGAGCAGATGATGTCCTGCCAGAACAGAGCTCGCTGAACTTGAGTAAGATGCAAGACACTATATTGACTGGCCAAGATGTTAGGTTGGGATATTATCGCTTGGAGTCCACGCATATGTGTAGCAGCGCAGGCATTACCAGGATATGCATCACGGACTCGGTACTCATAGCTGATCAGCATGAGAATGGCTGTTATGGTATGTAGTATTGTCGAGTCATCGCCGAAACGGGCCAGGTCTCGATTGAGAGACTGAAGAACCTGGCTGCGGTGGTGCATTGTTTCGTAGTTAGGCTGATAGTTATTGGCTGCTAATGCTAGGAGAAGGGATAAGGAATGGAACAAAGACTTGTGGATCAACAGTGGCGCCAGGCCGTTCCCATTGCACAGCCCTTGTAGTACAACACAATACGTCTGTTGATCGATTCGGAACAGCGGTTCTCCGGCGGTCTTGGCTAGTGCTATGGGATACGAATTAGCGGCCAAATCTAGCATGAGCACTATGAGGATCTTGGACCCTACGGTGTCGTAAAAGCTGTCGTAGCCGCTCGGGGCTCTCGCACAGAGTGTTGAATGGGTCGAGGACATTGGGGGAAACTTGAGACAAAGAACTCGTGCACGTGCTGTCAGCATCTTGTTGAGTTACTTGTTGATGTTGATAGTCTCGATCGTGGTCGGGATGTGAGATGGACAAGAACTCCGACATGAGATTAAATAGAAATGATCTTGTTATTTTATCTTCGGGGTTTGGATCTAGCGTCTCTGGCTAGATAAGGCGCATATATGACAGAAATTGACAAGAATGAATGAGAGACTAAGATTCAGTGATGTGGGGTTACAGCCGAGGGGCTGACTAATACTAATTGCCGGGCTACACCCGCAGTATCACTCTTTGGGTCTGGGGTAGGTAGAGAGTCTTGATGTTGACTGCACTCAGAGATCATTCTCTTGGTATATAAATATACTATTCAAATTACATCCTACGACTAAAATAGAAGTATTCTATGCGTCTTACTTCCATGTTGCAGTTAGTTTACTTATTAACCGATGAACTGGCCATCCAATGGTTTTCCCAAAGCTATCCACAAAGTCAAGCACTTCCTGTTGTTCCACAGGGTTAGTCAGTAAGCAACCGCCTACACTGTCAGTTCTGATTTCATTGAGTAGAAGTGATTAAGAACTCACAAGTGAAAAGCATATGATGCACAGTAAACCCAGCGCCAACTACAGAAGGGTTGTGGATGCCAAGACCGACAGCGATATGGAGGTCATTCAAGGCCGCTTTCTAGTAAATTTTAGCAAAAATGCGTCAACGAAGATGGCTGACATACATCTGCAGCAACCCGATGCTCGATAGTTCTCAAACTAGAAATCCATAATCTGGGCTCAGAGATATGCAATAGAATACGAGATAAACAATAGTGTTGATATCCCATGACTGCAAAAGTATAAGTCATCTAACTCAGTCACAAAGTATGTGATACACTGACCTTGAGCAGGATTCATCATCCATACTACAGGAAAAGCCGATCTGGCACCAGGAGAAGTACCTTCCATGTCAGAGTGATAAGGATGATAGTGAGCTGGTATTGAATCGTGCCATAGCGCAACCTCTTTGCCAAGATGCGCCCACGTCTCGTAGTCGGGCTGAGCGCTTGGGCCAAAACAAGCCTCTAATACCTGGCAGCAGATGAGAATAATCCGATTGGCAAAATCCTCATCAGTCGTGTCTATAAATGATCTCGAACGTCTGTACTTATTCAGATCTACTTGCATGGGCTCGCCTTTTATCAGAGAGATGTGTAGGTTCTGTCGAAGAAGAATCCAGCTAGCCGCTTCGCTCAATCCGCCTTCAGCTATGAAGTCGGGGATGTTATTCCAGAGTCGCGCGCATCCAACGAGATGGGTTCCAGTATCAACATCTTCAGAATTGTTAATGAGCAAGCTATGGTAAGGAAGTTCTCAAGACTATCTTACCACACATCTCCTCATATAACCGTAGGAGGACTGCTGCTGCTAAAAGGTTTTCATCCAACGATGACATTGGGTCGTCAAGAATGGGGATCAAAATGCGTAAAGCATGGCTATGATACTCTTCACTACTTCCATCATCAATACCGGTGACCATGACCTGATGGCGTGATGAGAAAGCTAGGATGGAGTATGCTAGGAGGGGAAGTTGGCGAGCCCTCTTTGGCACTTCACGACCAAAGCGCTTCGAAGGATCGCAGATATCAATCTGGAAACTGGATATTAGAGAGAGGATGTTATTGGGAGGACAATAGCCCACTCTTGGTGACAGATCTTGCAGGTAGTTTACTAAGAGAAACGCTTCCCGTCTAGTTCTTATCGGGGATGTCAATCTACGCGGGCTGCCAATAACGTAGCTGGATGCGTAAGATGCTGGGGAAGACAGTCTTGCTGTATATTAACTCACGACCGATATTCAGTCCTCGCGAAAAGACTTACTGTATACCATCGTTTGATTTGTATTCTGGGGAGCGATCTGCAAGGAATAGAGACGGCGGCATAACCACATCATGGATAGGTGATTCCAACATTGTGAAATGAGTGTTGAGGGGAGACTACTAAAGCGTGGGAAAGGACAGGGAGGGGACAAATGACGCAGCGGCAGCATGATTAGGTAATTAGCAAATTAACTGTAATGTACGGAGTACACAGGATCTATTGCCGTGGTTTCCACCATAGCAATCGCCTTTCCTAACACTCGATGCATCACGAGTAAGAAATTGAATATCTGGACACATACAACCAACATATGTTTACTGTATATTGCAGCAAGAAATGGCCACTCATCGCCGCATGACTTATTCTCAGCGGGAATGGGATGTCAACGTAAGTGTAACATATCCTCATAATGCACACTGTGAGACAATAGACTCCTCGCATTCTCCATGATGACAAGGATAAAGTTCGGGATTTGCCTTGCCTCTTGGAGTGAGTGTAAACTTCCCCGCAGACAATGGCTCAATTTGGTACAGTTGTTCCGGGTCTAAATCCGGGGCCGGGGAACTAGCCTCGGAACAAATATCCCAGTCATGGATTTTAACATTAAGGTGGCATGTATTTCTTATCCACTTGGGCCCGGAATTACCTACCTACCGAGCCAAACGGAGGTATAAGTCTCCCGACCCCAGGTTGTACCTCGTGCCCCGCTATTTCCATTTTGCTTCTTGCTTTCCTGTACACTTATACGCATGCCACGACATGGGACGGACTGGGCAAAGAATCTCGGGCTGCAAGGTAAGTCAATGCAAATGATTCTCGGTTATCGTTGTGTGACTGACTTTTGCTAGAATTGCCGTTTAAAGTGAGCTACGTCATACAAGTCCATCGATCACGGCTAAATTTAGATCTGTTTTATCAGACATCTCAAATGTAACCTTTTGCTTTATGTCCCTTTTCCAGCTCAATATGCTGACATAGCCTCCGCACCCAAGGTGATGATGAAGAGCCTTGTGCTCAGTGTATCACTAGAAACCTACATTGTGACAGAAGCCTCCAATGTCGATTTCGCCACAGTAGGCTTGGCTCGACGTGAGCAATGTCGATACCCTATAACAAGATATATACTAAGAATGCGCGAGGACACGTAGAAAGGGGCTGGACTTTCCATCTGATCAACGATGGTGCAAGCTTGACAAGCAGAAGATCGAATTTCTGGATCAGACCTTGGACATCGTTCGGTCATTTAACTCGTTTTCAGACCCCGAAGCCTACCCCAGCTCCTCAGAAGAACAGTCCTATTACTTCCTAGAAAGACAAGACGAAGGGAATACACCTCTATCTGGGAGTAGTCGACATGATGTTGACGGTGGTGAACACCATCTGACTAGCTCGACTTACTCGCATACAGATACTCAACCACAAGAGACTAGCAATCTGGGCCATTCCACCTTGCAATTCCACCAGCAATCCGACCAATTACCTGGGCTGGTGTTTGACGATTACACAAACGTTACGACTGAGCAGATCAATGGTGACACAGAGTTTGCAGCACAAGATACCTATGCTTCGTATGGCGATAGATACCAACTGCGTCTACCCACGTGCGGGCTCAAGCAAGACGAGGCAGAGCTGGTTCGCCATTTCTTTTCCGGCTTTAGCGATGCTTTCGATCTTGGGGATCCGGATCGGCCGTTCTCCAGTTGGTTATCAACTCGAGTGCTGCAATACCCTCGACTTCTCGAGTCTATCTTGACGATTGTCTCAAGACATTTTGGCAAGAGGAGGACTAATTCAGGTTGCCTGGACTCAGCGGCCGAGCCGCTTTCTGAAAGCAATCCACGTTCGCCTAACATCAGCTCAAACATTAATTGTTCCATGGAAGAGATCCATTCTGTCGTGGACCTGTTATCACGGTTTGCGCAAAGCATGGAAGGTCAGTGTCTTAACCTTCAACGTCTTGTGCCTTATGTTATCTGGAGCACATTTGTTGTTGTTTCTTTTAGTGTAGGACCTTTCCACTGATTACCCAGTACGCACAGCGAAATGCTTGGTCTCCTCTCCCTCTCTCGGTCAAGCGAACATGATGGATCGACCGACAGAGCTCTTTGAACGAGAAAGCCTCCCCGAGGCTGCCTGGTGGGCAAATCTACGAATGGAAGCCTACTTGGCAGTTGTCAATCAGGTACCTTTCCCATCATACTTAGACTCTCTATGTGCAGACAAAAGAGGTGCTCCCGTGGATGACAAAGATTGGGCAAATCTTATGCTTCTTCACTTGACAGACATCATCCGATACTGTCTCTCAGATAATAAAGATACCGAGCACTATGCGGCGCTGCTGAAAGACATAACTATCTGGTCGGAGACAAAGCCAGATTCCTTCGATCCTATATACACCTGCAATCACCCCGAGAAACAAGTACTTCCAGATATATGGCTATATAGCGAACCAGTGGCTGCTGGCTTGCAATATTATCACCTCAGCAGGATGCTTCTCATGTCTCACGATCCACGTCTTCCAAAGATTGGGCTTGCAAGGAACAGGACAATGAAGCAAATAGAGGTAACGAAGGACGGTGCCACCGAGGGATGATTGTCTGACGACGAGTAGCTCGAAATGAAGACCGACACCAAGATAGTCTGCGCTATCGCTGCAGGCATGGGTGAAGCTAGTCCCACATACCTGTGTGTTCATATAGACCCCGAACTTTGGTGATTATGCTAATTTGCGTTGAGGACTGCATGCATGGCCATAGCGCTGGTTGGAGACCTCTTCGACAAACGCGCTGAGCAGGATACACTCCTTTGTGTTTTAGCTAATGCAACTGATCGGTTTGGATGGCCGACTTCTTACATGTATGGCCCGACTAATAATTTTATTTACTATCGGGTAGCTAATTGTCTATAGAAAGGACAGTTTGAAGAGAACGTGGGGATGGTTTTAGTTAGGTCATGACGATAGCTGTAAAGCGTGTAATTTTAAGCCTATAATTTTAACCCTTTAATATACGCTTACTAAGCTCTGTATATAATGTTCGACAGCCGCGTCGATTTGGGGCTTCTCAAGAGTGACTGCGAATAAGTAATAGCTTTAAATTAAGAGGTCATTAGGAGAAGAGTGGAAGCACACATAATAGACAAATAGGTGAAGCCAGAACGTGGCATGGTTCCCCACGGGGTAGAGTCTGGAACATGCGCCACTAATCCCCACTCGCTCCAGAGCTTGGGACTCTAAAAACGATGGCAACAGCCCATAACAAATCTGGGGTGTTTGTTCCGGTGATAAACAAGACGGTCTCCGCAAGGTTCGGAACAACAACACCAAAACGAGAAGAATCGCAAATGTCGACGCCAACTCCCCGCGATTCACAGTCCACATGCTCTGGGCCAAGCCACGAGTCCAGGTGCCCTCACCACGTAGTAAACTGAACCTTGCCTTGCCAATTGGTAAAGGAAACTTGCTCCGGCAGACACGAAACCCATTTTTGTACCCCAGACTCTCCCACAACCGGGGATCGCAGAACATGGAGCCGACGGCAGTGAACACGGAGAAAGAGGGTCGTTATCTGGGGAAGACTTTTCCTCAATCGAGATTCTTTACACAATTTCCCGGATCCAACCGCTACCCCCGCTAATACCCCAACTTTTGAGGCGATCTAACCCCCAGAAAACAAGGTTTCTCGGGATCGTGAGACTGAGCGAGGCCAATGAAACAACATGTAATTGCCGCATGAATCGTTAGCCTCATGGGAGTATATATACAGTGCTGTGCTCCATTCACATATTGCAGTTCCCCTCACAACAAGCTCTCTCATCTGCACCACAATATTCATCTCTATTTCAGTCTTCTATCTTCACGTTTCGCAACATGTCTTCTCAGGATGATCATAAGTCCTCGACCGAGGGCGGCGGTATAGAAAAGTCAACGTCCACTAATGTCGAACACCTTGAAAAGTCTCACGGCACTGTTGTCGAATTCGATGACTCCATCGAAGATACCAAGCCATCCAAATCCGTTTGGCTTATCACATTTACCGTTGCCATGGGCGGCTTCTTGTTCGGTACGCAGCCTACATACTTGCCCTTTGAACTCTCCTAAGATGTTCTGCTAGGTTATGACACTGGTGTCATCTCAGCCGTTCTGGTCACCATCGGCGGCGATCTCGGCCACCATCTCGATTCCCATGAGCAAGAGCTTATCACTTCCATCACCTCTGGCGGCGCTCTCATCGGTGCTCTGATCGCAGGCCTTCCAGCTGACAAATACGGCCGCAAGCTCGGAATTTACATCGGTTGCTTTCTCTTCCTCGTTGGGTCTGTTGTCCAAGCTGCCGCCTTCAACATTGTCGCCATGACTGCTGGACGTCTAATAGTGGGATTCGGGGTAGGGTCGGCGGCGATGATCATTGTAAGAGCCTAATTCTACACACAGTTGTCTTGAACCAAGTCGCTAACGTATTCAGCCTCTTTACATCGGAGAGCTCGCCCCAGCCAAATATCGCGGTCGCATGATTGCCTTCGATAACCTCAGTGTGACACTGGGTCAATTGGTTTCTTATGGTCTTGGAGCTGCTCTTACCGATGTCCCTCATGGCTGGAGATACATGATCGCTATCGGCGGAGTTCCTCCCATCATTCTTGCCGCCCTGCTGCCTCGTTGCCCTGAGTCGCCTCGACAACTCATTGCTCATGGCAAGAGAGACGAAGCTGAGAAGTGCTTGCGACGAGTTTACCCTGCTGCTACTGAGGAACAGCTCAAGTCTAAGCTCGACCACCTTGTATGGACTATTGAGGTTGAGTCTTCGGTTGTGGCCAATAAGTCTCTCTGGTGGCAATTCAAGCAGCTTCACTGTGTTCCCTCCAACCTTCGTGCACTAATTTCTGCTTGTACTGTTATGGCCAGTAAGTCTCTCAACATTCTCATGGGTCTGAACCTTTATCGCTGACAGTATCACAGTCTCTCAGCTCGGTGGTTTCAACACTCTCATGTACTACTCTGCCACTCTGTTCTCCCTTGTCGGGTTCAACAAGCCTACCGCCGTTGCCATCGTTGTGGGTGCTACCAACTTCCTTTTTACATTTGTCAACTTGGTTGTTATAGACAAACTGGGCCGCCGCATCATCCTCCTAGTCACCGTGCTGGGCATGGTAAGATACACTCAAGTCCTAGGTAAAGCCACTATACTGACATTTCTCAGGCTGTGAGCATGGTCATCGCCGCCGTCGCATTCCACTGGATTCCCATCTCCAAAGATCTAGTCCTCCAGGCCGATTCCGTCAACTGGGCTGGTATAGTCGTGCTCGTTACCATCATTTTCTACGTCGCCTTCTTCGCTACGGGTGTAGCTACGATCGGATGGGTCGGAACGGAGCTTCTACCTCTCGAGGTTCGCGCTCTCGGCACGATGATGAATACAGTGACTTGCTGGAGCTGCAACCTTATCATTGCCTCGACTTTCCTTTCTATGATGAAGAGCATGACACCTAGCGGCGCGTTTGGCTTTTACGCGGGTATCTGCTTCTTTGGCTGGATCTTTGTTATCTTCTTTTACCCAGAGGTGAAGGGGCTTCCGCTTGAAGAGGTCAGGAAGGTCTTTGAGAATGGGTTTGACGTCAAGTTGGCCAAGCAGATGCAGCTCGAACTCAAGGCTAACAGCCAGGCTTCTGTGGCGTCCAGGGCCTAAATGGGAAATTTCGCGTGTTGCATGGCATGCCATCGTGAAACCGATACTACTCAGGATGTTCTCCAAATCCTTGATAGTCGATATTACACTAGAGCTCAATACTACCTCAACTCTGCAATTTGCTTGAAACTATGTTCCTGATTAATGATGCGTCAACTTCTATTTTCGGCTATTAATCCTGAAAACTGAAAAATGAAAAATGAAATCAGAAATATTAATACTATGGTGAGTTTCCTTGCTTTCTGCATTGCTATAGGGGGCTTTCCTAGGTGCTTGACTACTACACTTAAGGGTGCAAAATAACTTACAGTTACTTGTTAAGTTGTTCTTCTATATGAGGGCATTTAGAACCTGAATGATCCGTTCCAGGCTATCTCTCTAGAAGTTTGAATTACTGTAGTTCTTTCTTTAATTCCAAAGAAGTTAAAGGTAAGCTTTTAGGAATTTTTCCAAAAAGGACATAGTATTAAGCATATATATACGACGCTGGGTAGGGTGGTGATAAGAAATTCTTGCTCTTCCTCCTATGTATATCCTATTAACAATTTACCGGACACCTCACCAAGGACACAATTGAGGAGCCAGACCTTTAATCTTACTTTTGAAAGTCAGCAAACCAAGATCATGGGAAATTTGTTATTTAGGTAGTAAAAGCTGTATACAGGCTACGATTACTGCTCTCACAATGGGTGAATCGCGTCAGTTTGTGTCTGAGCCAGCCCTCTAAAAACCTGACGATGCATGTACATTGGAGCAACTTGCCTCATATGGCTACTTAAAAATAGCTCAATATTTCAGAGTAGTGTGTCTGGAATAGGCAATTGGCCCCCGCGCTTGGTCTGACACTGTGGGTGGACCTGGTGGACATGCCCAGCGTATGAGGAAATTTGGCCCGGACTTCCGAAAATGATCAAGGCTCGAGGAGCGAGTCCAGCCCGTCATCCCTTCTTTAGGTTTCCTGTGACATCTTAGGGCTGGTTCCTTTCTGGACTGGCAAGGAAATGTTCAGAGGACGCGGGGTAAACTTGCTGAGGACGGAGAAAGTTGCCAAATGTGGCAATTTCTCGATCACGATTGCATTGAGCAAAGACTAATTTATTTACCGCCGCAGAAGCTGCCATATATAAGAAACTCATATTGTCTTGATGGTATGTACTACATCCCTCGATGTTTGCCCAAATAACAGTCTCTTTCTTTACTTTTCTCTCAATCAGACTCTTTACTTTCCATCGAGAGTGCCAATAATGTCTGCCTCCATTGCCTCTTTGGGCTCAGCACCCTATGCAGCTGCAGTGGGTATTGCTGTAGTCGTTTACTTTATTATCTACCCTTTCATTCTCTACCTTAAAGACCCTAAAGGTAAGGTATCTTGTTTAATAGGGAAACACATACTGACTCATTTCAGGTCTTCGGCGCTTCCCTAACATGTCCCCGTTCTCCGGCATGTCTAACCTTCCCTTCATGATCCTTGCTCACGGCGGCGCACGGTCGACTCACCTTGCGAAACTACATAAGACAAAGCCTATTATTCGAACGGGGCCTAACTCGTTGTCATTCGCCGGCGGTCAAGCCATAAAAGATATTTATGGCCACGGAACTCCCTGTATCAAGGACGAATCATACATTGTAGGAGCCGGAACCCATTTTCACCTGGCCGATGTTGTAGATAAGCACGAGCATGCCCGAAAGCGAAAGGTCCTGTCATCTGCTTACGCACTCAAAAACCTCGAGGGCTGGGAGTACAAGGTCGCGGATAAGGTGCAGCGAATGATGAACCATTTCGACAAGGTCTGCACAGCTCCTTTGCCCAAGGGTGCCAGGTTCCCCGACCCCCAAGACGTTAACCTTGACTTCCGCGCCTGGTCTAACTTCTTTTCCCTCGATGCCATCGCCGATATTGGTCTTTCGGAAAAGCTTGGTCTCCTTGATCAAGGCCACGATCGTGTGGAAGCCCAGCAGACATGCGGTACTGTCTACGAAGCCAATCTACGCGAATGCCTTTATCCCACTGCACGCAAGCAGTCTTATCTTTTGTGGACCTACGATCATTACAAGTTACTCAATAAGATCTCCAACGTCATTCCTTTCTATCGAAAGATGGCAGAGTCAGCGAAAGGCTGGGATGACATTGTGTTGCGACGAGCTCAAATCCGATTAGATCGATACCACAAGGGAGAAAAGCTTGACGACTTTTTCCAGGCGCTCATGGAGGACAAGAACGGCAACTCTCATGAGCTTGAATGGGGCGAGATTGTTGCTGAGATCAACATCATGATGAACGCGGGTAGCGTCACGACCGCGATTGCTTTAGCCAACATCCTCTATCAGTTGATACTCAACCCTAGGGTAATGGAGATCCTCCGACACGAACTCGACTCTGTCCTAGAGCCCGATGAGGTGGTGGCGCCCTACGAAAAGGTGAAGCATCTCCCTTACCTTCGCGCTTGTCTCGATGAGTCGCTTCGCCTCTGGCCCCCAACTCCCCAGAATCTCGGTCGTCAGACTCCTCCGGAAGGTTTGACGATCATGGGCCAGTATATCCCGGGGAACACATCAGTCGGTGTGTCTGCTCTTGTGGCGCATCGCGATGAGAGCATTTATCCCGAGTCAGAAAAGTTCATTCCTGAGCGATTCTTGGGCGAAAAGGGCAAGGAACTACAGTCTCACTTTATTACATTCTCAGCAGGTGCTCGAGGCTGCATCGGGCGCAACATTTCATATCTTGAGCAGGCTGTCTGCCTTGCTTCAATAGTTCACCGCTACGAGTTTGCACTACCAGCAGGCTTTGAGCTGAAGAGAGAGGAGACAATGAACCACATCCTGGGGCCTATGCCAGTCAAGGTTTGGAAAAGGAACTTGGAAGACTAAAAGTGGCAGTTTGTAAGTGAGAATTCAATTTAGTTTCGTGCTTAGACATAAATTCCTTGGAGGGTAATAAACTATGAGAGACTATTACCGCGCAATCCAGACTGCAGCATGGCTAATAACTTTGGTCAGCAACGGTAACAGTAATCACTGAAATGAGTTGGTCTGACCTTTCCTATATCTTCAAACATCACTCTTTAATTGAAGGGGTTGCAGAAGTAGATAACGTTGACAGTCCAGCCATCCACAGTATACAGTACCCAAGGTTTACCATTTGGGTTAGTGCCCTTGTAGCAGTTGTATGTGTGAAACCCGTTCGTTCCCGTTCCAGCCCAAGCATTTCCCTGCTTGCCGCCTGCATCGGCAAAGATGCTAGATGTGAATGAAACACCACTACCGAAAGTGCCTAAATCCAGTTAATTTCTTCTTGTGACAGCCTACAGATTCGGGAAAACCTACCCTTCACTGTTCGACCTTCCCAGATGATGTTGCTTCCATGTACAACGTCAACATAGTCATCAGGACGAGATCCTCCGGTTGCAGAATGCCCATCAGCATAATATGCTATGCCGCTTGAAATTTCACTGCCCTTGTAGGAGTTGACGAGGTAGACGCTGTCGCGGGCAACGACGGCGCCGGCGAGGGCAGAAGTGAGGAAGGCGGTGATCTTCATGATGATTGACTAGGTGCCTGGTTTGGTTGAATATTTTTGTTCCTAATTGCAAACATACTCTGTATTTATATCCCGCGAGGACGCATGTTGTTGTGAGCCGTCTAACTGCGAAGCAAAAAACGGCTGGGCCGACAGCACAGAAAGTGACCACTATCCGCCATGTCTCATTTGACTATGCTGACATCAGCGGCCTTCATTCAATGCGGCGCTACTCTCTGCATTAGTTCGAAGTCAGCGGCGTTCGCTCTATTAAGAAACTCTTATGCTGGAGCTGAAAGACCTTTTGTTATTAGCCCTTAAACCCCTGGCATGACTACAGCTTGTGCGCTGTAAGTAATACGAGATCTAACGGAATAAGGTAATATCTTACAAAGGCTCGGACCGCTCTTTCGGAACTTTTAATGCCGGGCTGCCTAATTTGGTAGGGCTAGCGCTGTGGTTGGTGCCATTTTGTTCCAAACAGTGTTTGGAAATTGCATGTAAGACTTACCACCAGCACAGCGCGCCTTGTATAATAATCTCTTTTAAAAAAGGGAAGCGAAAATAAAATAAGAAAGGCTCTACCACAGCCACTCCTTACAGCTATGCATTTACCCATTTATTACTTTCAGGTATACATTTCATGCATTCTAGAATTAACCCTGGCTAAAAGCCGATAATTATACCACGCCTCCTATTTCCCATATACCAGTCATAAGACCCTACAGGGGTGTTAGCAGCAGGCTTTATGTGAATTCGGTTTACTGTTTGACTCTACAATAGACCTGCTTATCTATAAAGGACAGTACGTAGGTATGTCAAATAAGCTCTGTTGCCTGGGGCACGACTCGACTGGCCTGTAAGCTTTCAGTGTGTCTCGAGCCCAACCAGGCATGCCTAAGCAAGTCTAATCTCCTCAGCCTTTCCAGTCTTGATATCAAACAGAAATCCACGAGCCGTGTTCTTGAGTTCGTCCCTAATAACTTGGTTCTTACGTAGCCACTCGAGGTCACCTCTAACGCTGTCCCCCATGCTGCACACAATCATTAGCCACTGAGGATTTATTTATCTGTAGACTCAATACTTACTCAGTATTGGCGCCCCAGTCAATCTTATCAATTTCCTCCCAATGACTCTCACCAACTCGCGCTTTAACAGTGTCGCGCATCCATTCGTTGGTAAACATGGTTGAGCCACAATCAGTATGATGAACAACAACGAGCTCGTCGATCACGAATCGCGTGTCTAGAAGAAGGATGTCCCGGACAGCGAATCGGACGTTGCCGCCGGCATTCCGCGAGACCATGACCACTAGATGCGATTAGTTTCTGTAGTGGCGACTGTCTTGTTCTTGACCTACTTTCACCCTCTAGGACCCCGAGGCTGAAGTCGATGAACTTGTCGACGCTACATCGAGGATCGACGCAAGCGACTACAATATCTTATTAGCAAATACTCAGGGATATTGCAGTCTATGGTCCCTTGCCGACGATGGTAAGGCGAGGCTTGGTAACCTTGTTGACTTCGGCGATAGTTGGGAATGGTGCGAAACCCTGAGGGCTATTACCTGGTTAGATGGTTGTAGGTAAAAGGTAAGTGTTGCGAAAACATACTTATGGGCTTCAATAAGATCAGCAACGGTCTTGGTCATTTTGCTTGCTTGAAAAAGGTATTTACGTAGATGCTTCAGGTAATTGGCGCGTGTTGTTAATTAAAATACTTGAGAATGAAATCCATTTGAGAATGAAATCCAGACCTAGAGGTCCAACCTCCATTATATACTTTTTTCTTTCTCTTTTCTACTAACAACTCCCCAAAATGCTCTAACCATTCAAGAACAGGCTGCAATGGATTTGACAAATCAAAATCGCCATTGCGTGACATTCACTTCAGTAATCCGCCCAGGAGAAGTTGGTTACAGTCGTGTTACCCGAGACTATTCGGATACTCTCTTATTCTTCATTCATTGGTGTTTTCATGATAAATCAATAAGATGCAGGTTGGCTAGTCCTGACTTGTACTAGTGGTTGAGATTCATAAGCATAAACACAGACGTATGTATTCCGAACTGGGTCGGATATTAACTCAGCAAACCAATTGAGACAGACGCCTACTTATATCCAATTCTAATGTTCCAAGCTGAGAGTCATGATTACTGAACATAAGCAGTAAGGGGACCTGTGACGCAGGTGGCTGTAAAGACCTGTGGCTTTATTTGGTGCCACAAACGTGTTGCGACACAGCAAAGCTCACAATGCAACCCTACAAGCATATCTGGTGTCGGTAATTATACATAACTTGCCCGAGCCCGCATGGAGAGCTTCTGGCATTTTCTGCATTCTCTGACACATCTCTTTATCTAATTCTCTAGTACTTGACAGACGAATATCATGGCAGTAACTGATTTGTCAGAATTTCTGTCAAGCATTCTTATATATAATGCTGATATGCCAATCCATTATCACAGCAACTACATTGAAACTCACTCAAACAATAACCTACATTGTATCGCATCTTTTCAGAAATATCATCAATTATGGCATCATCGACTGCTGGCCCCTTCCCTTCTTTTCCTTCAACAGGGATAGAATTTCCCATAACCCCCCTTGTATTGTCTTCATATCAACACGCGAAAAAGTACGCGACTCCTGGCGTTTTCAACCACGTCCTCCGAAGTGCAGCTTTCTGCCTTCTTCTCCAGAAGAAGATGCCCGAGTTTGCCAAACTTGGTGACTCTCTTGACATTGAGCTCATTGTCGTAAGCTGCCTTCTCCACGACCTTGCATGGTCCAAGACGAAGGAGCTTGTCACAAACACGAGACGCTTCGAGGTTGATAGTGCAAACCTCTCCCGTGAGTTTATCAACGCAACGTCGGAGAAGGACGGCAATTGGGAACAAGGCAGTCGCCGTATGCAGATTGCCTGGGATGCTATCGCTCTTCATACAATGGAGACCATTGCACCGTGGAAAGAGCCTGAAGTCGCGCTTGTTCACTTCGGTGTCCATGGGGATCTTCTTGGGCCCAACCTGCACCTCCTGGGTCTGCCGGAAGAGCTGCCGAACTTGGAAGGCGTTATAACGGAAGAAGAGTTCAAAGAGATTTCCAACGCATTTCCCCGCATGCATTTTGCAGATGAGTTCAAAGAGATCTTTTGCGGCTTATGCCGGGACAGAGGTCGCTATTCTTTCGATAGCAATGTGGTGAATTATGGATTGGAGTGGGGATATGATGGGAAGGGTACTGGAGCGGACGAGTTCAAGAAGTTGGTGGAAGATGCACAGCGCGCTAAGAGCTTGTACGGCGTCATGAGTGCTATCGATAAGCTTTTGGATGAAACTTAGACAGATAGCATTTGTCGATACGGTATAGAAGGGCAAGATACGAGAGCAATATGTTAATAGCGGCAAGCACATAAGCTGGAGTGTTCAACATTCTTAGCATTGGAGCAGTAATACATGTATTACTAAGAGTCGGAGAGACAGGTCCCTAACTATCTACAACCATCTTCAATCATCTTCCCAGCTACCATTGTCTCTGATACATATCCATCAACCACTTAGTAGCGAACAATCTCCATGCGCTTCTTGAGGCGGAAAGCAATAGCCCGCTTTCGCGAAGCAGCAGACTGAGTGAAAGCACCAGAGCCACCGAAAGGACCAGCAGCGGCGCCGTTGCGGACACGAACGATGCAGACGTTGTTGGCGCCTCCGACAGAGCCTTCGCAGGTCATACCCTGGGGCATCTGGACCTTGAGAGGGAAGTCGGTGTTGGTGGCGAGGGAGAGACCCTGAATACCGATTCCAGGAACATCTTGGGTCACCTCTGCGGTTTGGAAGGCATCAGGGTCGGTGCCGCCGGATGTAGCGTCGATTTCAGCTGTCATTGGACCGGCGCCGTCTTGGTTGATCTGGGGGAGTTAGTCAAGACACGTAAGGAAGATAGATTAGACGTACCTGTCTGTAAGTCATGGTGACCTCGCCGTTATCAGAAGCTGTAGGCAAGCCCTTGGTAGCACCCTCTCCAGCAGAAGCAGCAACGCTAGTCTCCTCAGCAGTCTCAGTCTTCTCGCCACCGCCTCCACGGCCACTGCCAAAGAGTCCTCCCAAGAGGTTACCTAACTGGCGCCTCCGGTTGTTGTTGTTGTTGTTGCCCTGGTTGTTACCCTTGGGCAAGTTGGAAAGATCGTCCTCAACACCAGCAGCGCTTTCAGTGCCATTGTTGGTAGGGACGTTATTAGCGTTTCCGCTGCCCAAGAAGCTGGAGATCATGACGGAGGCGTCAACAGGGCCATTGCCCTGGGTCCTGCCCAGAGCGCTGGCTTCACCACTGCGGATCTCACGATCACGAATGATGGAGGTGTCGGCTTGAGAACCGCATCGATTGCTCGAGCAATCACGAGGAGTTCCATCAGCAACTGTTCACTGTCAGTGTTCTGTTGTGCAGTACCAAATGGGATGGCAACTTACTGCTGAGACCAGGCATGGTGACTCCATTAGCTCCCTCAACAGAGAGGACGACTCCATGGGCAGAAGCCATGGCGAAGAAGGCAGAGACGATAGCAATAGAATGCATTTTGAAGGTTGTATAGATCAAAAAAGGATTATTAAAGTTTGTGTTGCTGAAACTGAGCCGCCAGGGCTAACTTGAGACTTTCTTAGAAAGGAAGTGAGGAGAAGAGAAGATGATTGAGATGCTGTTGGATTATTTTCCAAGATGTCGAATGATGCGACTCTTATATACAAATTTGCGTCTATATCGCAAGTTGGATGTTTGATATCGACCTCCTCGGTTGTCGGCTGGCCATGCCCTCCCCAGCGCTGATCATCAGCGATCATCAAATCGCATCAGGAGGAACCCCAACCTCAGCTTCAGGTCATTGTTTCCATTTGTCTCAACGCCTCTCACAGCCACATATTTTCCTCTCAGGAAGTCAGTTCACGAGTCTCAAGTCTTGACCCATGTTTCAAAATTCTTGGTGTTTCATGTTTCGCTCAGGCCCCTTCCCCCTCCCCTACGGATCTAACCTTGCACCCACAAGACTTGACACGTGAAACTCTCAGCTCTAACAATTTCGGAGAGTTGTTGGCTTCTTTTGTGAATGCGATTGGTTTCTCAGATTTCTCTGCCTGTGTCGAGGTTTCTAAACACCAAGACGTTTTAGACCCGTGATTCCCCCATGTCGGCCGCCGCGTATTATTAATAGAGATCAACCCTGGGCCTAACACGCATTTAGGGAAGAGTTTTAATGGCTTTGTTTGCGAGAGAATGTTCTTTTGATCGGCGCTAATAGGTTCGTGTTTTTGGTGATGAAACCGGAGACGAAGAGTACCAGGTAGGCGCAGCTTTTCGCGAATAAGAGGCCAAGAGTAGAGGAGAAGTATGGTCGGCGAAGGCGAAGTATTGATATATGTTATTGTTCTTCTGGACATTAGCAGTTTATTTATCGCTTATACCGCGGCAACGTGGCTTTATTCTATTTAATTCCTGAAGAATGATGCGCTGTTGTTTGTAGATGTGAGCAATGATCAAGCATTCTGTTTATGCAAACATATCCCATCGTTTATAAACAATTCATGCGTTATTGTAAGCTCTTAGACATAATTGAGTTTATTTGCTGGATGCGAATCCATGTGCACTCAATCTTTTCGGCCGAGTGCCGAGCCGGCAGATCTCGGCATTCTCTCCACCAAACCCAAGTCCACTCCACTCCAGGAGTCTCACGATGCTGAAACAGCCACTTGGCGCCCCGTTTTGACAACGTTTCACCGCCACTTTTCGGGCGTGACACATTCAGCTTTCTTTTTGCTTAAGTATTAACTTAAGAATTAGGCGCTTATAGCTTAACTCTGAAGAACAGGCGGTTCCATCTACGTCAAAGCGTCATAACTGCTACCCCAAGCTCCAGAACGTTTTCTGTGTCATGTTCCAAGACTTGGCTTCTATCACGAGGTCAATGACCTGTCGCAACTTTTGAGGGCGAGCGGGCTGTGCAAGAATGAAACGTCGCAGATGGGCTGTATCTTGCCCGGATTGGAAAGACATGCGAGCTGCACTGGTGTTTGGAATCATTATCAGCTTTGGCTAGAGACCTTCTATTAGTCAAGATACGCAGCGCGACAAAATGATTTCGATGCTCCCGTTTGAGAGGAAAGTAATTGTTGCACTCTCTGGCGCGACACTCAACCCAATGCTACAATTGAGCTATGTCGATCACCTCATCCCCATACCTGCTGCTGCACTCAATCGACCTCTCCTACACATCGCTCTCAAGCCAAAGTGCTTATTTTTTGTTTGTGAAAAAGTATGTAGTGGAAATTCGAACTAAGAGTTCACTCAGCTGACTTGAGTAGTATGTACACGAAAAGTTCTACTAGGTGCGAAACAACAATGAAGAGAGAAAAAGCGACTCCAGAAGCCTGATCTACTGCTGGTTGATAGGATCATAGATAGGGTCGACACCCTTGGCGGTACCAATACGAGCCTCAAACCAGAATCGAAGTCTCTCGACCAAAACTCTATCCTTCATGAATCGCGCAAATTCAGTCGGATTGGTAGCAGTCTCGTTGCGAAGATCCGGGAAGCCAGCTGGAGTGGCCACATCGCGGCGGACGGACCAAAGACCCATGGTGGACTGGTATTCCTCGCTGAGAATGTAGTTGTGAAGAAGCTTGGCCCCCTCGGGGTGAGGGGCGTCCTTGAGGATAGCTGCGGTCTGCGGCCAAGATACATATTTTCCCTGTTTCGGGTGGGCGAACTTTAAAGGCTTGGATTCGCCGAATCGTCCGCCGACAGCGAAGTATGCAGCTTCAGTGGCGTTCTCTGTGCGGATGATCCTTCCTGGGGTTGCTGTACCGCGGACCCAGCGAGGGTTCTGCTTGAGAAGGTCCTCGAACCAAGAGGCGCCGTTCTGTTGCATACTACATGTTCATTAGCGATGGTCAAGAGAAAAAGACATGGCGAGCTTACATAAGGTAAAAGGCATAGAGAACAGCGTCGTCGTCGTTGGGGTAGGTCAGAGCAAGCTTATTCTTGAATTCGGGCCGAAGGAAATCGTTATACTCGGTAGGCGCCTTGATACCGGGCAGCTTGTCAGTGTTCCAGGCATTAGCCCAGAACAAGATATATACACCATACCAATAGGCCGTGCTGTCCTTGTATGCATGTTCGATCTGGTCGAAGCCCTTGGGAGCGTAGTTGAGTAGAGCACCCTCTTGAGCCCAGCGAGGATAATCATGCAATGTCTGCAGGATCACGCTGTCGACGTAAACCGACTTTGCACCAGCGGCGAGCTGCTGATCCAACCTGGCGTCATGGTACTTGGACAGATCAACAGTGACGTTGAGCTTCATGCCAGGGAAACGCTTCTCAAAGGCTTGCTTGAGGCTGTCTCGCTGGTTGGGCGCATCTCCTCCGTGCCAGCAGGTAACAGTACCTCCTTCTTTCAAGGCTGCTTTGTAGATCTCGTCGATGCTTCTGGTTTCGACTTGTGCTTTCTCGTTGAATCCCAGGAGTTGATCATAGCCCATGACGGAGCTTGCCAGCACGGCGAGCGAAAACAAAGAGTGCCTCATATTGGAGATAGGAAACAGTGGTGGTTAGGTTACCGATGGTGCTCCTGGAAATATGAATTGGTGGAGATGGGCATTGGGCATTTATACGACAAACCGAATATGCGAACACCTGGTATTTCGCCTACGTTACATAACTCAATCTCGGTCGGGAATACCGTGACAATGTTCCCGGCCAAATCGAGGATAGAGTTTTGTCAATGCCGATCTTGCATGATGGCTTATATGAGCACCAGGATTACGAGATCCCCATTGTTTCCATGATTCCTCCAATCACGTCGACGATTGATTATCGACGCGCGCGGCTCGGAGGGGCAGTGGGATGGGCATCATCCCGCCGACTCTGCTTAGTCGTCATTTTCGTACTTGGCCTTCCTAAAGGAAACAACAAGTCCACAGTCGCATGACGTGGTTCTGCTATACCCGCAACTCATGGCGAGGCTCAGCTTGAACTCAAAATCCGCAGGGGTATCCTCTTCAGAAGCAACTCCGTGTCGCCGACTAATGAGGTGCCAGCAAAGGATCAGGCTGGAGGCCTTGTGAATTACAGGGTTGCAGTTGTGTCTCCCCACTGGCTGTGATCACGGTTAAACGGTTATCCAGGAACGAACTTTTGCAATCATGCTGGTTCGGTTTAGCGATCTAATGTTACTTCATGATTCGATTGCACTATGGACTATACACCGCCCGAGTCAGGATGCTTGCCCCTTGTATAGACGACAGCGACCCAATTTATTCCACCAATTACGCGAGTGTCTTCTCGCCCTTCTCAATAATGGGAGGAGGGCGTTGAATGTTCTTGCGAAGGACGTAGCGCTTGAAGATATAAGGCAGCCAGACCTTTGTCTCATGTGACAAGAAGCTCTTTGTAGGAACGGAGAAGACCTCTGTTCTGCGTGTTAGTAAATGTGCTTCCTTGATGTTATAGTGGAGAAAACTTACGATCCAATTCTTCAAGGGTCATCTGCTTAGTCTCACGAACAAAGCAGAAGATCATACCCCAAGCAATGAGGTTAAGCCCGGCATAGAAGCCGAAAGCTCCAGTGGGTGTCATGACAGTCTTCATACGAGGGAAGGTCAGGCCAAGAACACCGGCGAAGGTGTTATTGATGCAGACAGCCCAAGCCATACCCTGCTCTCGCTGGATGGTGGGGAAGACCTCAGCCGAATACTGGAAGGCGACAGGTCCCTCACCGAGACAGTAAGCGATGGTGAAAAGATAGACGAAGAGAACGACGGGACCAATGTTGGCAGCTCGGTTGTCGCTGTCGTTGAGAAGGGAGAGGCCACCTGCCAGCAAGAAGATGCACATGAAGGGGAAAGTAGCCAGTGTCAAGAATCGTCGACCCTTGGTATCAATCAGGAAGAGAGTAGGAATGGTGAAGACAACCTGGATAGCACCATATCCCAAGGAAGCATACAGAGCCTCGTCGTGGCTGTAACCAGCCTCTCGGAAGATACTGGAACTGTAGAAGGAGATGATATTGATACCGCACATCTGCTGGGCCAACATGACAGTGCTAGCACCGTAGTTAGCACGTCGAATTCTGGGAACAGCGAAGCAGTCCCAAAGACGAGCAAAGTAACCAGCGCCAGCGTTCTCGCGAAGCTCCTCGTGATAGATGACGTAAGAGTAGTAGTAATCGCGAGCACCGATGATGGGGTGGGCTCGAAGCTTGGACATGGAGACGAAGCCATCGGCGATGCGCCCGTGCTTCATCAGCCAACGGGGAGATTCGGGGCAGAAGTAGATGCCGGCTGCGAGGAAGAAGGCGGGGATGAAGGCTGAGCCGAGTTCGAGACGCCAGGCGATGTCGCCAATATCTTTGACGATGACATTGGCGCAGAAACCGAGAAAGATACCTGCTATAGTTAGTTTGGAGATTCGATCAACGGGCTATGAGAGGCGTCTTACCAATCACGACCCAAAGCTGCCAGAACATGACGAGGGCACCTCGAATTCGAGCAGGGGCCATCTCAGCTGAATAGATAGGCACGGTAGCATTCTTCGCACCAATACCGATTCCCATGATGAAACGGATGGCAAAAAGCTCTTGCCAATTCTTCGCGAAACCTGAAGCGATAGGGGTAGCAACCAAGCAACAGGCTGTAATGAAGATCTCTCCACGTCGGCCGAAGTAGTGGTTGAGAGGGTCGACAATAAAAGCGCCGCTAGAGACAGAATGTCAGATGAGGTCAGGATATCGTGGATTAGAGGTGAAGCTTACATCAGACCAGCAGTAAGGAAGATGATGGAGTTGATGATACCGACAATCCACTCATCGCGTCCCTCGCCATCGATACCAAACTCTTTGGGGAACGAGAGGTTAGCGCCATTGGCACCTGTCTGATCCCATCCCTGCGTAGCAGCACCAACAGCGCAAAGACCAATGGAGTACCACAGCATCTTGGATCCATGCCACTTGTGGTCTCTCTCATAGATGAGGGCAGCGCGTTCGTCGTCGAGAAGGTCCACCGACTCGAAGCTATCGGGATCACGAGCGATGAGAGCGGCTCGGCCGAAGAGGTCGACGTGCTCGGACATGCCATTGGACTCGGCAAAGGCGCGAGCGTCAGCGACGACTTGATCCTGTGTTTTGCTCTATGATATGGGTGAGTAATTGGAAGAAATTTGAGATGAGGTAGTGGAATGTACCTGCAGGGGGTTCTGGACAATGTTGAGAGCGACGGATTGACGACGACCCTGAGAAGCGTGCTCTAGAATCTCAGCACCACCCTTCTCAGGCGGAGGCGTGACGGTCTTGTCATCGTAAGACGAGCCACCATGGCCGGGTGAAATATCCTTGTCATCCATGTTTAAAGTCCCAGTAATTGAGCAATCAGGACAATGAGAAAGAGGAGAAGAGAGACACTGCTGAAACAAGAACAACAACGAGATCTTCGCAACCTGAGGCTGGATTATATATAAGCTTAAATTTAAAGCACGGCAGTTGGCAACCCTCTGGGATCAAACTTGGCAACCCGAGTGTGTCCACCCTTGCCAAGCCCAGGCAGCAGGTTAACAGTCTTGGCCGGCATGATATCACCTCGCGCCAAGAGCGTGTTGGAGGTGTGCTACCCCGTGGGATCAACGCGGAGAAGGTGGTTTTATTGGACAACATCACTAGAGTGGGACCAGTGCAGGACTTTTTGCTTGCTTATGCTGGTCTACTCTCTGCAATTGAAGATCATTGCCTTGTCTACGGACTCATCAATCGCTACTGATTTGCAATTCCTGTCAGATTGCCCTGTTGTTATGAGGCATATCGACCTCAGATACGAAGGATTGAGATTACTGAGATATCCCCAGCTTTCATCTCATGCGGAGAAGACTAAGAAAAGTGGCTTTAGGCACCGAAATTCTTCCCCCTTCTCCCCCTAAAAACCAAGCTTTTCCTCTGTCCTCCCCGCTTACCCCACATGTTGTGCCATGGGGGGATTCAACCGCGAAAGTCTTGGCCCATCCTTTGAATTTCTCCACTTGAGCGCTTCATCCAATCATCGGTATGTTTATTTCACTGCCTGTTTTTTAGATCAGGAATTTGGTCTGAGCTTTTTGGGGAAAACGGGCGTTGGCGAACCATGTGAAAGAGGAGGACCAAAGGAGTTGGTGCTAAGTGGGACAGATTGAAAGAATACGGATGCCTAATTGAGGTTCTGATTCAATGTTAATTAGTTTCTGAAAATTTTGTCGGCGAAGATGAGGCTCGGGTATCTCGGGCAATGTTATTGAGGACTGATCGTTTATGGCTTGCATGGCCAATGCTACCCCGTGGCTTGAGACTCGAGTCAATTGACCGGGCAGCGGTAGGCGAACCTGTCGCTATTGAAATGTTGCGGGCCATTTCTGTCAGCAGTGAAATTGAGTTAAGACAAGCCGTTAACGTTGTATATAAAGTTAAAATGCGATCGCCGTTGTTTGTGTTGATCAGAGTTTCACTGGCTGTGATCGCGATCATCGGTGGAACAAAAAGTCAGTAAGCGGCTTCAACGTTCAATATGACGATGACTCTCCAAGTCACCCTGGTCCATCGGAGCATTTCACGATAGTCGAGATGCTTCCAGCCATATTCGCTAACCCAAACAACACTAGCCAAATTGCGGCTCAATCCCAAGGTATCAACACCAGCCTCGAGAGAGCAGTCTGGTTATTGTCATTCCCGGGTGTTCCTCTGTATTCAGAATCATGCCATAGTAAATAGATTTATGTAACAAAAACGGAGTACCAACCAACATCTACCAAAATGGCCAGGATCTTTCCATGTTTCGCTCAACTCAATCTCGTGATCAAATCCTGCCGCGTAGCGACCAACGCGTCTCCACTCTTCCGGTTTCTCTCCAACGTGCATCGGGTTGTATCGGGAATACCGGAAATGGCCTCAAAATCTCTGAAACATGACCATGTCTGTCGGTATGTCTGGCCATCCCAGTCTTACTCCCTCATACGCTGGACCCAATAAGCAGGATTAACACGTGAGATTAAAGAAATGCGCTGGTAAGATGGGAGGTGAGAAGAAGCTTAGTAGCCAAGATGTCCAGCGGAGCAAAGCGCTCCATTGGAACTCGTTTGGGTAAAGTGTCGGGGCCCCATGGCAAAATTCTGGTGGTCTCGCGTGCCTTGTTTTGATCCTGCAAATCCGGGGCAACGACATGCAATGTCTTTGGGTATTCGGTCCTATACTTTGATCTGCGCTTTATATTACCAGACTCGGAGAATCATGCAACTTTGAGACCCTTCATCATTCGGAGACCCTTGCTGAGATGTTAAACCAACGAATTCAAGAACGAAAGAGTTTAGGAGCAGCTCGGAGCAGCTAAGAGATCTACGCCAGAGCATACTGTGGTCCATTTTGTATAGCTACCATCGAAACTGATATATATAATAACACAAGTATGATACCCAATTAAGATTGTTATTGTTTTAATTAAGTATTTTGAGAGTCTATAGATGTTTATTCTGTCATTCCTGGTGTGAAAAATCTCAGAACGCTTATTGATTAAAGTTGGCTACAATTGTAGATAATATAACTACCCTATAAGACAACATTAGCCTTACAACTTTGGCATGAGGTACTAAGGGGAAACAGGCGGGATACCCAAAGCAGTCATTTTTGCGTCGATCACCATCCGACTTGTCCACTAGCTAATCCAGACATGGCAGATAAGGGCCAATAGTGAGCGCCAGGGAATCATAATCCCCCACTCACATCGGATAAATTTGCGCCGTTCTTGCACAAAAAGTCATACAGCTACGTCATTAACTAACTACATTAAGTATGTGAAAAACCTCACGCGTCTTGCGCGTCGTCTTCTACAAAGTGGTTTATATAGATTGTATTATAAATTTTAAAAAGAACAAGGCAAATCAAGCGAGATTAAAATGCAGTAAGAATAGTAACTCTATACAACACAAATTATCCTCTACTACTTTAAGTAATTTATTTTATCGTCCTCCCGATAAGCTTAAGCCGAAAGAGACATAGAGTATTTACGGCATCTACCTCAGTGTTGCCATCAATATTAAGTATAAACATGACGTCACTACTGCTAGATTGACTCAAAGGATACTGTATCGAGGTTGGCACCTGTGTTAAGACACGTGAATCTAAAACTAACACCAAACTGGTCATACTAAGCCAGAACCTCTTCAGTACACGTGCAGCTTGAGTTAATCAGGTACCATTCTAGGAAAACACCACCTGCACCGATATTTCAACTCTATCTTGGTAGGTTCTGGGGGTTATCCAAAGGCCTGGCGAGACAGTTAGCGCTTATAGAATGGAAAGTATATACTATTTAATGTCGATAATAAGGCTATTTAATACTTCTTATACTAGCTTCTGGCCCTCCACAGGAATTGAACTGGAAATTGCCTATCTTAAAGGATTTGACTTCCATGTTATGCCACTCGGGGGAATCGACGGGGAGAATAAGCCCTTGTAGCTCGAGGATGCCGTTTGCACTAAGCACCGAAGCCCCGGCTGCCTCTCTTGCCGGAGTTTCCATGACGCGACAAAGTACTCTTGTTTATGGTGTGCTGATGGGTAGGGATGAAAACATATCTGCCTGTCTGAGGAAAGCCATGACCAGCTAGGGGCGCGATGAGCCGCTTGATGGCCCGAGGGCAGACGACCGTTGGCTTTATAGACCCACCACGCGAGATCAGCGATGATTGTGCTCTTCCATGTTCCTGCGATATACTCATCACTTCCCAAGGATTGAATAATTTTAGCAATCCCGGCAAAAGCGATCAGCTTATCCGTATTGAATGTCAGGTGACCAGCCGAGTAAGCAGTAACGATGTCATGCCAGCGACTGCAAAACTCCTCTGAACTCAATGTATTAATCGGTCTCATGATGGGCCAACATACATCCTTTTTGTAGTTATCCTCAAAGCGAGGCGGTAGGCCAGTCGGAAACATTTGAAGTGCGCCTCCGCCGTTGCACTCCCCAGCCAGTTGCCGCATTCCAAAGTGAAGCACACGTGGTGCTAGAAATCGCTCCTGAAAGACCCAGCCACGTTCCATCAACGGTGACTCGCCGACCTCATCGTTCCATAAGTCTCCATCAATGAAGAGATTACTGCGTAGTTCTTTGTCATTCTCCAGGACGAGCTCAGAGGGGAGGACGTGATTCCAGGACTCGGGGGAGAAGATTGATGGGTTTTCGTCTTCGCCAGCTGTGTATGAAGCCGGCAGGTTCAGAAAAGAATTCGCGTATACGTCGCCCATCTTCAAGGCTTCCGCCTCCCAGTCCCCACATGCAATATCTTGCATAATGCAAAGGGAGTCTATCCACAGATAACGGATCTGAAGTGATCTCGTGACCTCAATTGCTTGCTGGAAGACGCGTGGCAGACACGATGTATCTATAGAGCGCCTGAAGCGACTGAGAAGTGAGCTTCTCATACTTATAGTCGCTCCACCGATGGCTCAGTGTCATGTACGGCCCGGTGGGCCTTTCTTCTTGGGTGAGAACAACATTTATTGTGTCCTGATCTCCAGCCAAATCTAGCAGACGAGTGGGATACCAGTCCACACTTAGGGATGAGCAGCATGCCGTAGTTAGTTGTCTGCAATTACCTATCCAATCTTGGATTTGAGGAATATTGATAAGGTTCGAAGCGAAGTCCTCCACATGTAACCTTGTCTGTGGAACTTCTGCAGCTGTTTAGAATCAATGAGGATAATGAGATTTCAAGATCGCTCTCACCCCCTTGCTTGTAAAAATTAAGCTCTACGAGGCAACCTAACTTTTCGTCGCCTCCATGATTGCGAAATATGATCAGCTGACGAACCTCCATGTTTTGGCGACCACGACTGTCAAATGGCAAAGTTTCGTTGGAAGAGCTATGACGAGTTCTTGGTTGTGCCTCTTGCTCGAGAGAAGCGAAATCAGCTTGAACAGTAACTAGTAGTTCATGCTTGAGCCATCGTTCATAAACTGCGGGGTAGTGATGCTCCAAGAAGCCAGCGTGTTTGATGCAAATCCAGCATTTCCCGCCAGCGCCTGGGTCAAATGAAGGGTACGTTACGGTAGTTTCCCGTTCGGGATAGATGGCTTCGACCTTGGGGTAGATGTCGCAAATAGCATCGTGACAAGGGCCGCAGACAGACATTGTAAGTGAAGATTATTCGCAGGTAAGTTGAGAGGATGTTCTGCAGAAAAGAGGACTCTAAGACCCCTCACTTGAACTCACTTGCCAGCCTTTCAGAAATGAGCTGAACCAACATGCATATTCGTGTAGCCAGTTAGGGTTTTCAATCCGTGAGCACAGTGGGGCTAGCTTGGAACGTAGTCTATAATAAAACATGTCTAGAGCATTAAACTATCATAAAGCTTTTCCCACTGTCTTTGCTTTATCCTTGTACATAGTAGTGATTCCTGGCGCTACTAGTCGGGACAGCACTGGCGATACTGGATTCTCATCAGGGGTTGTGAATAGGCGCAGGCGGGTAATAAGACAACTCAGACGTGGCGACGCGGTAAGTACCGTAATGGGAGCTAGAAAAAAGAGGCTAATGATCAAGGACAGAAGCCTGTGTGATGTATCTTGGGTAATCATTAGCCAGATAACTCCGAGGCCAATTAGGTTTTCAACCCAGAAGACTCGAAATGTATGACGCCAGCTGAGGCCGAGTCGATCGCGATTTTGGGCGTCCCATTTAATGGATATGCCCCGAAGCAAGCCACAGAGAAACCATGTCGTGCTGACAGTAACCGCCGTTGAGACGATTGACGTGATGAGATACTCTAGGACGACAGAGGTGACAAAGCGGAATATGCCACCATAGCGCTTGATTTCGGAAGGAGTTACCAAAACAGTGAGGAGAGCGGCAGTCTTAGGCAAGAGTTTGAAAAAGAGCCATTGCGACAGAACAGTGATACCAACTCCAGAGGCACCAGGGTTTCCTACTCGCAATCTGATATTGAAAGCTAAAGTCATGATAAACCAAGCCATCGGGCTTAGACACTTGGCAAGAATCCGACACACCTGGAAGCGATTGATGAGGCTGAGTCCTGGCTCCTTGAGCAGGAAAACATATTGCATGTCTCCCTGAGACCATCGGTTATGCCTGTTCATGGCTTCAATCAGAGTTGGCGGAAACGCTTCGTAACTCTCAGTTGTAATCGGTAGTAGCCGGCATTCGTAGCCAGCGCGGTGCATGAACATGGCTTCCACAATATCGTGGCTCATAATGTGTCCTCCACGGGGCGGCTTTCCCGGGAGGACCGGCAGCTTGCAATGCTCCTGGAAAGCCCTGGTGCGGACAATTGCATTATGACCCCAGAAAAGCGCACAGTCATTGGCCCACCAGCTAAGACCGAGGCAGTTGACGGGTAGGAAATAGCGGCTGCCGAATTGCATGAGACGTGCAAAAACACTCACTGCTGGCATTCCAGTCAACGCAGTCTGGAGTATGCCTATTTGAGGGGACTTCTCCATGCTAGATACTATACGAACCAGCACGTCTCCGGACATAACGCTATCCGAGTCGAGTGGAACAAAAAACTCGTCGCCTTTGCTGTGATTTTCGGCGTAGTCGTACATATTTCCACCCTTGTAACCAATGTTCTTGCTGCGGCGGCGGTAAAAGGGGGTTTGATAAGTGCCTATGCTGATATGGTCTTTGAGGCGCGCGAAGCCTTCGTCTTCCAGGCACATCACCTCCGGGAGAGTCGTATCGCTGAGCAAGACGAACCTGAAGTGTTGAAGGCGGCCTATCTGAGACAAGCTCTTGTGCATCTCGAGGACGCGGTCAAATATTGAGCTTGGGTCTTCATTGCGCATGAAGATAACGAGGGCTGTTCTGGACCTGAGTTCTGGGAGGGGTTCTTTGGCGTCGAAGTAAGGATATACGGACTTTTCTGCATTGCCAAAAGCCATGACCAAGAGGCCAATGACGGCATTCCAAGAACCGACAATGGGCTGAAACGTGCAAATGAAGGAGCAGAGTAAGATAGTACCCTCAAGGAAGGTGATGCCATCCTGTTTGAACATGGTGTAGTTGCTCCATTGAACCAGAGATGAGGTACCAAAGAAGAGGGCCATGATCAGCCAATGGCGCTGATATCCAGGCATGCCGGTAACCTTGACAGGGGAGAAGATGCTCATATTTGATGTTTACCAGACCGACAGGCTCCTTATTTTGGGTGTTTTTTTCACAGGGATAAGAAATATCACTTAGTTGGAGTGAGATGGAAAGAGAATATTCTCTTTTTAAGTGTTACAGTATTAATAACTGGCTCACTTGTGTCAGGGCACCTGATGGTTAAAACAATAGGCTAATTACCTAAAAAGGGGCTCCTTAACGATGATTTTTCTGTCAAGTCCAATTACGATCAAGTTTACACATGAGCAAATAAAATTTGAATTTGCAATTGATTAAATAAACTTTAGTTGCCTGCGTATAGATCGCCAACCAGAGGGTTTCTAAAGGATTGTCTACGTAGCCCGTTCCACATCACCCTTGTCACAGGCCACATAGAACAACTGTTCCCATCCCCGTTTCCATATCCAGTCTAGCTCTCTCTGTCATCAAACGGTCTCCTACTGCCTTGCGCGTTTAAATGCTATAACACAGGGCTATTTGCACTTACAGTTAAGGCTTTAAGAAAATTTAAATTAGCTATAAGAAGATGACTAAGATAAGTCTAATTTATTATAGGGGTTTACTTTAGATAGGAGATTATATTAAGATGTACTGGGCCAGGATGATCTGGACCAAGGAGAGAACCGCCAGGGGGGGACAATTACGTATGCAAACATGTAATCGTCGTCCTGACCATCCAATTGTCTCAAGAGAACATTAACGCAAGACGATAACTAGAACAACAGGCTGCGATAAAAGATCAAAATTCATTCCTTTGGCTTGTTTATGGCGAAGAGATTATCTTGGCGATTGCGGATTGATCGTAATTCGACCCGCAGAGGAGCACAACACTTGTTTGCCCGGCTAGTTTTAATGCGACCTTGTTGAAGCCAGCAAGAGCCAAAGCTGCGGAACCTTCAACAATCATACTCTCGGACCAAGCAAGCTCCTTCAATGCTTCCTTGATATCGTCCTCACTACAGTCAATAAGTTCATCAACAACTGCATTTGCCAGTCCAAGTGTTATGGTGTTCTCATCGATGCCACCGGCAACAGCCTCGGCCAAAGTGGGAAGATGTTCCGTTTCGACAACGTGTCCTGCGGCCATCGACTCAGCTAGTGCTTTTGAGTTGACCGCTGAAACACCAAAGACTTTGATGCTTGGATTGTTTGCCTTGAGGACGGATCCGATGCCACTGATAAGACCTCCGCCGCCCAGGGAGATGAAGATGTTATCGATATGGTCACACTGCTCAAGAAGTTCAAGGCCAATCGTACCCTGACCAGCAATGATATCAGGGTCGTTATATGGCGATACGTAAGTATAATCACCCGATGCTGCAAGCTGCTGGGCGTGTTGCTCCGAGAGACCAGCCTCAGCGCCATGCAGAATCACTTCGACGCCATACGACTTGATAGCATTGAGCTTGGCGGGAATGACAATCTCGGGAAGGACAACAGTGAGATCCTTGGATAGAGTCTGCGATGCCAAAGCACAGCCGATGCCGTGGTTGCCAGATGAAGCAGTGATCAATCGACCTTGCCCTGCTGCTGAAAGTTTGGACATGGCGCCTCGGACTTTGAAAGATCCCGTGAGCTGGAAGTTCTCAGCTTTGAACAGGACATTGGCTTTGAGATCGCGGCCGACCTTCTTGGCAGGGATGAGAGGTGTTTGGTAGACGTGATGACGAATGCGGCTTCGCGACTGCACTGAAGCTGCTGCTATCTCTTGAAAGGTTGGCATGGCGATGGCAGTTGGCTCTGAGGAAGAGAAGATATTCAATGTGCGAAGTAAGCTCTGATGAAGGGTCTGAGGTGAAGAGTAATTGAAGATGGAGTATCTGCAGGTCTCGGCCGCATTTATGTCTAGTCTGGTCGATTCTGGCATTGGATGTCTTTACTAAGGCGCGCAGCGCACATGTCAGCAAGAGACCAAGCTAAACCATTCTTGGCAACTCCTCTGACTACAGCGATTGGCTGCACCGCCAACACAATCGAGACTCATGGGATTGAGAACCTGAGAACACCCCATAGGACCTTAATTGATGCCTTCGAGCTTTGTCTTCTAGCCCAATGAAGAAAACCTTGCCTGACTTGTCCAGTTATGGGCTGGTGGGAGAGG
Organism: Fusarium fujikuroi IMI 58289; assembly: GCF_900079805.1. Taxonomy (NCBI): domain Eukaryota; kingdom Fungi; phylum Ascomycota; class Sordariomycetes; order Hypocreales; family Nectriaceae; genus Fusarium; species Fusarium fujikuroi. Next base: position 4,142,312 of record NC_036627.1, on the reverse strand, counting down.
ATCAGTATGAGAGCCGCAGCATTTAGACCTGCCTAATCAGGACAATTAAGCGTTAGTACCCACTTAGGATCACAGGGCAGAGCAGATTGATCTCATTGAGATATTTTACGGCCTAAAATATGCTGATCTTGTCAGTCAATATCATATACTTAGTAAATCCTAACACACAACCTCGTTCCGACATCAGCCACCAACTGGAGCCATTCTCCTGGTGGCGTCTGCTCTTTCTGCTCAACACATTTTCCAAATACCTCCCAGACCTTGAGGAACTTGTGATTACTCTCCTTTGTAGTCTCAATCGTATCAAATGCCTTTACCATCCAATCATGCTGTTTCACCTTCCTATAAGCTTCACGAGCCCTCTGCTTCTCAGAATCCTTAGCAAGGAATACTCTAACCTGGATACAGTAGAGAATCAGGGCTGCGAGACCAGCTGCTAATGCAGTCGCGACAGATGACCCGTCCACGATCTCCGGGGGAGTTTTTCTGCTTGGACCGCTGTCGACTTCGACTTTATCACCGGGAAAAGTGTAGCTGAGACCCGAGGTATTACCGACGTAGTCTACGCTTGCACCTGAAGAGTTTGCAGCGCCGATGGTGAAGATCTTGCCTGTTGCTGCTTTCGAGGGATATGTTGGGACGTCGTGGGCTCCCTTGTCGCTCGCCGAGCAGAACATGAGGATGTTGGCGTTGGCAGCCTCGATGACGGCGTTCTCGAGGTCTTGTCTTTCTCTGTCATCCTTTGGTGGGTCGATGGTCCAAGACATGGAAATGATTTGGACTCCTTGGACTATTGCTGCACGGATGGCCTAGTGGTGTTAGTTACTGTTGTCCATCATGTTCCAGTTGACATACCTTTGCAGCACTTCTGGCGGTGATATTGAGCTTGGTCCCATCTTCTGAGGGAGTATCCTCAAGTCTCAATATGAAGAGAGATGCATGCGGACACATGAGATGGATATTCTTCGCCATGATAGTTCCGTGACCAGTTCGAGACATGTAATATGGATCGAGAAGACCTCGATGCTCAGAACGTATGCAAAAGCTTCTACCACCAGTAAAATCGTAGTCAAGATCCTTTATGTCAACTCCATCATCAATAATGGCAACCTGGATTGGTTCGATCATCTCGCTGATCTTAGTGCCAGGGGCCATGGGATAATTTGCCTCAGCTTCAAAGACCAGCTTTCTGAAGTCTGTCATACACTGGATCCACTCGTGCTTGGTAGTATGCTCTGGGACTTCTTCAGCGCGAGCTGGGGTCTTATCAGTTCGTTTTCGGTGCGCATTTGGCCACTCTAATTCGACTTCGACTTTAGGACAAAGTAGCTTCATTCTGTCCTGGAACTCGTTCACATTGTATTCAGTTCGGACGGAAGATTCAAGGCCCTTTTGCTGTTAGTATACCGCCATATGATGTCAACTAGGCAAGACTCACTTGCTGGATATGAAGTTTGACAAGCCCCAGTTCGGTTAACTTTGCTAACCCGCCAGGCTCGCTCCAGCCTCTGAGGACAGCATTATTGCCGCTCCAATAGAGATGAATCTCACGTGCCTTGGGAGCGACATTGACAATGACTTCGGTGCACAAGTCTGTCTTGTTCCAGTCCCAAACCTCAACGCCCATGCCTTGGAGCGCCTTCTCAATGGCCTCATCACTGTGCGATGGGGAATTGGGATCAGAGTCTTGTACAAACACGCGTAGAACCGTCTCAACGCCCTTGTTGCGGAGCTGGTTGAATACATGCACCAAGTCCGACCTCCCAGCCCCATCTGGTACGGGCTTGATTTGTTTGCGCATGGAGGTTCTCGACTTACTCTGCTGTGGCTCCTCAACCGTGATTCTAGGGATCCAAACGTATTGTAGAGTGTCCTCGAAATTGATGTTGCGCAGAAGATTAGTAAGTCCCTTCTGAGTGAGGGTTTCATCTGGATGCATCATGCCAGAGAGGTCAAAGCTAAGCTCCTTGTCTACGACATGTCAAACACAATTCAATCCATGAGTAATATTCAGAGGAAATCTTAGACTTACCCGAGGGTGTATTCTTTCCATACAGGATCTCCATTGCGTCAGTGCAATCCCGTGATCTCAAATAGTGCAGCTTGAGCAACCGTTCAACTCCCTTCACAATGGTCTCATCCACTGGATCTGATTTGCTGCCACTCTTTTTGCCCTTCTTGGACTTGTTTGTACCTGATTCACCAGTTGTCTTCTTTTTGCTGTTTTCTCCAGCATCTGGAACAATACTTGGAGCCGGTGAGGCAATGGGCACAGACGGCTGGATGGTAATACTGCCTCCATACTTGGTTCGGTGATCGACTTGTACGCTATCCCGCATCTCATGTCGCATGGAGCTGTTAGGCGATAAGATAGATGGCACAGATGACGACATGCCACAATTTGGAACAGATTCTGCTTCTTTACCAGGCTTCTCTGCTTCTTCTGCCAGTTTCTTTCTACCCTTTCTGACACTTTCTTTATGACACCTATAAGGAGAGAGATTTGCCTTGTTGAAGTCGCCGTTTGTGCTGTTGAATATCGCCCGATCGCCCTTGTCTAGCATCATCTTCACATACTGTAGCTGTTCTCTCTTGCAGTTTTCATAGTCAACAGCAAGATGAAGCGGGGTGTTCCCATTGTCATCTTTTGCTGCCAAAACCTCAGGCTTCGCTTTCTCTATGAGTAGATCAAGGAACTTGATCCTCTTGTGAATGCCGATATGAAGACAATTCATGCCCCTGCTTCCGACGATGGAGATGATGCTGCTTATGTCAGGATGAGCCTCGCACATCCACTGCACTAGTGATTTCTTTCGCTGCTCGATTGCAAGGAACAGTGATGTGCACCCCGAACGGTCTTTGATCTCGAGGTAGTTCTTCTGTTGGCAGAGGAATTTGATGAGGGGCTCCATTTTTTCATCCAGGTTAGGAAGTAACTTTTTGTCTTCCTTGGCTATGATGTGAAGAGCTGTCGGCTGGTCTCTGTCTCTAGTCTGGCGGGCGAGGTTTGGTCCCCGATGGGTCACGAAAGCAGCGAGTTTCTGACTGTCGGTGAGGTCGAGTTCTTCATCGCGAATTTCTCTGAGGACTTGAGTGAGCATGTCCTTCACTGAGACTCTCTCACTCTCCTCATCTCCATCTTCATCCTCGCTGCCACTGTCTTCGCTAGACACATCGCCAACTTTGGACGCTGCGTCTGTGTCTGCTTCGACAAGGTCATGATCTGGCTCTGCATTGTGGGGTTTGTAATACTGGATTGCTGTGCTCATTTTCCGGGCTGAGGACATCTTGGATATCTTACTTGTTGTTCAGAGACCTTGAGAACTGCTCAAGCCTCTTCCTACCATCATAGACTACACCAAGCAAGGAGATAATTCGACCCTCGTATGTCACGCTTTGACCAAGGCAGAATCTAGGGACTCTGAAATGCCCCCCCCCCCCCACCCTAGTCTCCAGGGTCTATTCTGGTGCTTGTGATAGGGCCTCTAGGTTCCGCCCTGCAGGGGCCACGTCACTACCGGGGCCCATTTAAGCTGCCACGGATTGTGCAGCCTTGTAAGGATGTTTATAGCAAAAGGTCTTTGGAGTTTGGACCTGGCCGAGCGGTCAGCATATGCGGCTAGTATCGCGAATACAGTTTGGAGATTTACGAGCCACGAAACTGACTGCCAAATATGAGCATAAAATGCACGACTAAACTCACCATGCCGAGGTTTAACGAGCATCGGATGACCTTCTGCCAAGATGACTGATACTGAGAAAGAAGACTACTACGATAATAGCGATGAAAACAATGAGTTCTTCGACATAGACGCCCAGCTAGATGCAACCTCCTTCAGCATCGGCCTCAATATATCCGCAGGGAAAAACAACGAGTTTCATACCCGCAATGACCCAGCAGCACCCTTTCAACGATCGACAATCACTGAGCGGCAAGGAATAACTCAAGTACAGTGCTTTTCACGCGAGATAATCCATGGCTACTTGTCACCAGACGGAAACAACGCGACCTTGCTTATTTATGATCTTCATCTCGACACAACCAAGAAATCCCGGCGTATCCGCGAAGCTCAAGTCAAGTTCGAGTTCAAGAGCAGCAATCCAGGAAGCTCAGCACCCCAGATAGCAAAGATAGCACCTCATGGAAGTGTCTCCATGTTAGCAACATCTGCCGAAGTATCCAAAACTATCGGCTATGGACTATCGGCTGGAGCCAGCCAGTTCGTCAGCGTCGAGAGCTCGGCCAAATGGGAGAAGACGGTCAGCCAAACAAGAAACGACGCAGCTAGAGTAGCAGGGGGTTTTCTCTGCAATGACTACGGCAAGCAAGTGGGTGCACAGTGGATCCTTTTCGAGAACAAGTTAGTCGGTTCGGGCACACCGAGATTTATGCGCTTTGCTATTTTGCTTGACAGGGGCGACGAGGAGGAGGAGTTTGAGTGCAAAGTCACTATCAATGCTAGTGGGGATTGGAAAACAGTGCTGGGAGGATTGGTTGGGTCTACGCCGCGCGATGATCCTGTCCTATTTGACCCGACTTCACCGCCTACAAACAAGCTTCGCAAGGCTTACGATATCGAGAACCTGGAGTCACTAGACTTGGATGAGTTTGTGGAGATCGAGTTTGATAAGCCTCTGAAGAATATTGGGGGGGCACGAGGTTCAGCTTGACAGGCCTCGGCAGATCGTAGTAGTTTAGGGCAGTAGAATTATGCACGCACGGGCCCGAGTGCCGTGAGGGATTTTATTCGCCTGCTCCTTCGAATAGACTTCCAGCTTAACCACGAATGCTTCCTGTCATGTGTACCGTTGCACTATCGGCGGCTAACATACCTACACTAACTACTATGTGAATCATTTCAAGCCCTACCCATGTCTATTACAGTGACGGTGAGTCTCCACATTCCGGTAAGCACGGAGATAAGACAGTTTTCGCTGACCAGGATTATTTCTCTGCGGAAAGTCGGATGAAAGTCAGGGAGGCATTCTTGGGACCTTGGTGAACTTTTTGAGAAACACTGCCAAATCTGACATGTCTGACTCGGAATCCGTTTCCGGGTCCTCCTCGGGCGATGAGGTCCTATCTCGACGTTCATCTGTGCAGCATCAAGACGAGAGACAAGTTGAGCATATCGACAGTACCGAGAACTCAAACAAGCAGATTGAAGAGAGATGTGGAAACATCAGAGATGAAGCCCCGAACTTCGAGCTTACTCAACCGACAGTAGCTGACACCAAGGGTGAAGTCTTACACCTTGTATGGCAAGAGTCGCCGCCAGACAGTGACACAAGTGATCAGGCTACTGAAGCAAGACTTATAGAGTAAGTATCGAGATAACTCCAGACTTCTGATACTGATGATCTACAGTTTCATTGCTATACCTGGAGTGTATGCAAACTGGACTGACAAAGACTTTGGGCCGAGCCCTGGATCTGGAAGCTCAGCCTGGGTCACCAAATACGCCGAGGAAGGCTGGGAGAAGCCCAAGAACGCTCACAGTAGCTGCCGGGTGTTTCGATTCGATTATGACTCTTCCGAACTCTTCTCTGGTCATAAGTCCCGAGAGGCAATCCATCGGGTTGCCTTGAGATTGCTCAACGGGCTACGGTCAAAGCGTGCGGGCGAGATCAAGGTTCGGGATAGCTCATCAATCTGATGCGGTTTTCAGTCTAACATGGAGATCTATATATAGAAACGTCTGATATACTTCATCAGTCATGATATCGCAGGTGCTATCGTTAAAGACGTAGGTTCCGAGGCCTCTTGACATGCTGAGAATTGTGTAACTTATACTAACCAAGCTTAGGCTCTCATTACAGCTTTCCTTGACAGGAGCTCATGGCAAGACATATCGGAGATGACACGAGTTCTGGTGAGTAAACGATGTCTGTTTTATAGCCTAAACTCCCTAACAGACTATAGATCTTCAATGGCTGTCCCCACCGCCAGAGAGACACAGCCGACTTGGAAACGCGGCTAGCTAACTTTCTCTATATAAACTACTCTCAGGACTCCGGAAAGCCGCGCCCTTCATTAACATCCATATCAGGGATCACCAAAGCCATCATGCAAGTGAATGGGCTCTTCGTAACATCACATATCGCACTGCGAAGCTGGATAATAAATTTGCACTCTCATGGAGAAGATGGCAGTGGAGTGAGTGGTTCTACACCAGATGCAGTCCCGTATAACCCGAGACTGACTTCAGATCAGAGTTTCGACGCTTACTCTGCGACGTTGGGTATACCACAGGAGAGAAGATTGACAGCACCAACCGGGACGGACTATTCTCCTCTTACGCAGTATCTTGCAAAGATAGAGCCAGGTATGTTCAAGAGACTGGTTCATCGCTTTATGAGTATTACTAAGTGCCTTATCAGATGTGCGGGAGCCGAAAGAGTCCATCGGAACACGACAGTTCGCCCAAGAGAGAAAGCTGCTTGCTCTAGCATCTCCAATCTATCCACTTCGAAACAAGGTTCAGCCCAACCCCTTGGCCGATCTGCCTGCTTATCAATCCTGGCTGAACAGTCCTTGTCCTCAAATACTCTATCTCCACGGTAGCCACCGGGTTAGGGATGTGGCCGAAAGCGTGTTCTATGCACTCGAGGACGAGGCGACAAAGGCGAAACGACGTGCAAACGTTCTCTTCTTCTCTTTCGATAGATTCGACGTGCGTGCCGATAGTATTCGGGACATGATAGCTACTTTCTTGGCCCAAATTTGTAATCATCACCCGAAACTCGGACCTGCTATCAATCGACTGTGCAGCCAGATCGAGAACGAGAGGGGATGGACTGAGACAGACCTGATTCAGTTCTTTGAGATGTTAAGAATCTCAGCGGAAGTCGAGCAGACCATGATTGTTATCAATCACTTCGACGAGTGCACAAAAGGCTCACGAAAAAGGTTTTTGGATCACATCACTGACAAGTATTACAATGATGAGACTCCCTGGAAGATTGTGGTTACAAGTCATGAGCCGGGTGCTCTGAGTGAAGAGCTGTCTGGTCCTTTTTGTGTGCCTATTGATATATCTCCCGGAGAGTTTGGAGACCTTGATGCGGATGGCTTCGAAAACGACATTCAAGCACTAATAGGCTCAAGGGGGGATCTGACTTTCAGAGAAGAGCAGATCCACGTGGAGCTGCGGTTCATGGAAAAGCTAGATCCTCCGGTGCGCCACATTTTATGTGAACAGCTCAGAATTCGAGAAGAATGGCCCGATGAGATGTCAACTGATGATGCTATTGGCTTATTGGGCCTTCCAAAACATGTGGCGGAGGGAGATAAGGCTATGGTATCTGTCCTGAATGCAGTGCTGAAGCAAAACACCGACCCGAAGTCCCTCGAGTGTCTTTTCTCCTGGCTCCTATATGCCGTCAGACCACTCACTATATGGGAGCTTGCCACTGTTCTCTGGTTCTCAGACGAAAGGGAAGGTAATAAAGTGTCTCCAAGTTTCATGGCCGTTGACCGGCTCGTTGAAAAGATTGAGAAGGACTTGACTGGTATTCTTGAGGTAGATCACAACGAGGTGAGGTTCAAACACCCATGCTTCCACGAAATCATGGTCAATGGTGATGCTTCAACTCAAAACGCGGAAGATAAGGATTGTCTGTGGAACAAGATTAAAGGCAAAGCTCATCATGTCATTCAAAGCATGTGTCTGGACTACCTATCCAGAGATGCTGTTCAAGAGTATGTCAGAGAGACCTTTGCAGTGACAGACTCAGCAACCTTCGAGACACCACCCTTCCCAGACCGGACAAACCTTACCTCATATGCTATTCAGGCATGGGCACATCACTATTCTCTCAGCTCCCCTCTTCCAGACATATCCACCTTGTCATCGAAAAAGGACCTGGTTCAGACCCTGGCCAAAGCCCAGTGGTGTCTATCTAACCCTACCACCAGACGCTCTCCTTGCTTCCAGTCTCTGTTCCCAATCTTTGCCGGGCTTGGCCTCCCTAATGTGGTCGAGCCGCTAGGTAGTGATGATGCGTTACGAGGTCTTATCGAAGCAGCGAGCAGAGGACAGAAACAAGTGGTTGAGGATCTTCTTCGTGAATACGACTTTACGCCAGACGAGACATGGGATGTGCTCAAGGCCGCAAGCTCCTCTGGCAATGAGGGGCTGATGAATGTCCTGCTGGCAAAGATAGAGGCCAAGGGGAAGATACCTGACAATTTTCAGTGGCCGCCTGTTTTGATCTATCGGGCTGCCAATCTGGGTCTAGCGGGATTTGCCGAAAGAATACTCAGCCTTGGATGTCCCGCAGATCCAGATGTCGATTGGAGAAACGAGATATCCATGCAAGCATCCCCTCTATACCAGGCAGCGTGCCATGGGTATACAAGTACAGTCCGAATTCTGTTAAAGCATGGCGCCAATGTGGAGTACACGAGCCTGTCTGGAAGAAACCCACTTCACAAGGCCGCCCTTGAAGGTCATATTGAAACTGTCAAAGCCATTCTGGAGGAGTCACAGGTCAACATCGACTGTGCTTCCGAGTCAAACTTCACTCCCTTATATCTCGCAGTGCTTGGCGGTAACCACAGCACAGTGAAACTGCTATTGGAGAAAGGTGCAGACCCAAATATGGGCATCTCAGATTCTCACACTGGGGATGATCAGTGGACGCCTTTGCATGCGGCGACTGATGACGGTTTCATGAAGTGCATCAGGCTACTTCTAGACTACAGAGCCAATCCAAACATCCCTGGGCCGTCTGGACCTCCCTTGCATTGGGCAGTTACTCATGCCCGCGTCGATATCCTCAATATGCTTCTCGATGCTGGAGCTGATTCCTTGACTAAAGTCCTTAAGAAGCCTCTCTCAGTCACGAGCGTCGGGTCCGAGCTATGGGAAGCTGGGCTCGGTATGCTGAAGAGACTTCTGGAGCTCAAACTAGACGTCAACTATAAGGACGGTGAGGGTAGCACTCCGCTTACCACTCTAATATGCTCATACGCAAACAAACCAGCGGGCGAATCTGTCCAAAGAGACAAAGCCTTGAGAATGCTGATAGACCATGCAGCTGACGTCAACCTGGCCAGCGATGACATGTGGACACCACTACAATATGCAGTCATAATGAAACAGTACAATGCGGTCGAAATGCTCCTGGAAGCAGGCGCTGATCCGAACATAGCCTATAAAGAGAACCAGGCGCCACTTTGCTCTGCGCTTGAGCAGCCCAAGATAGCCCGCCTGTTACTCGAAAAAGATGCAAACCCCAACGTTGGTTTCTCCCGTGGATTCACTCCCCTCACATACGCTGCATGCTTTGGTCACCAGGATGCTGTGGAGGTACTTCTTGAGTACGGGGCGACTGTTGATCTTGAGTATGGTTTTGGAGTTGATGAGCCTTTTAACGATTGGCTCAAGGGCTGGACTCCTCTCATGTGCGCTACATTCCAAGGTCATCATGGAATCGTTCAGATGTTGGCTGAAGCTGGAGCGGAAATGAGTGGAAGAGACAAGGAGACAGGGAGGTCAATCGTTCACATTGCAATATTTGGCGGAACCCTTTCGACTATCTTGGAATTCCCTTCAAGGATTGATCTGAACGCGACAGCGAATGATAGCCTAGGAGCCCTTCACTATCGCGATCTTAAGATCCAAGACCTCAAGCGGCTAGTCAATGCTGGAGCAGACATTGAGATTGGGACTGGAGAGAGACCTACTCCCCTTCACGTATACGCAGACTGTGACTTTGAGAAGGTGAAGTTCATGGTCAACCGCGGAGCTAACATCAACTCACTATGCCCACATCACGGTTCACCTCTACATCAAGCTTGCAGAGCAGGTCGATTTGATATCATCAAATTCCTTGTTGAGCATGGTGCCAACGTGAATGCAACTGAAGACTTCTTGGGCACGCCTTTGCAAGCCCTATTTCTTTCTCAGGGTCCAATCGACGCTTTAGAACATGAGAACATAGTCCGCTACCTTTTATCTCAACATGCAGACGTTACTGTCAAAGCTGGTATTTGGCGCTATGCGATTAACTCAGCTGCTCTCGGAAGTCTGCCTTCTATCATCAGCCTCGTTCTTGACCAAGAAAACGCTACGGTTGATGTAAAGGATGACATGGGCCGCATGCCTATACATTTGGCGGCTTGTAACAGTTTGGCCAACTTCGAAGCTATCCTGGAGCGAGGGGGCGACATACATGCCAAAGATAAACAAGGACGTACGCCGCTACACTGGGCTGCCCAAACAGGAAAACTCCAAGTTGTCAAGAAGATCATCTCACTCATGGGTGCCAAGTTGGATGTTGATGTCACAGATATTGATGGATGGACACCTCTTTGTTGGGCACCTCGCTACGGCTTACCACTTCTCAAGCCAGAAAATGTGGGAGAGCTGTCACTAAGTGCTGATGTTGTGAGACTTCTTATTGAGCATGGGGCTAAGAGAGATGTGATAGTCAAACTTGGGGAAGAGATGTGGACTCCACTGAGAATTTCTCAATATCACAGAAGTAATCCAGATGTTGTGTCAGTACTGGATAGTCGCGGTTCAACAGACACGGGAAACAGCGACGACACCCCTGAGGAAGCAGGGACGAAGTCAAAAGCTGCGTCAAAGACAGGGGTGCAGCAGGGGGATTCCTACTGTGACTATTGCTTATCGGTTAGTACTTGGCATCATTCACAGAAACATCAGCTAACCTCGATTTGTAGCGCATCTATGGGCTGTATTGGGGCTGCGATACGTGTCAAGGGTTGTGCTTCTGTCATAAATGTTACCAGCACGCTGGTATTCTTCATCCAGGGCATGCCGACTATACACAAAAAGGCGAAGAAGAATATGAGGGGGGTGAACAGGACATTTCAGCAACAACTACTTCTGGTTCATCAGACACATACTCCAACTCTGAATCTGACTCTGATTCTGGCTCCAACCATTCAGAAGCGGGGGAAGATAACGAGGATAGTTCTTAGGATGGATTGGCTCGAAGGGAACGAAGAGCTGTGGGTCTATGTGATGTATTCCTTCAAATGCCCACGGGACACCACTGACTAAATAATCTTACGTAAAAGTTGATTGATACAGCAGATAACCAGCTCTACACTCATGGTGATCGTGTTCGATGCTCTACCGGCTGGAGTTTCTTGAAATCCACTAGCCAGCAAATCTCCAACCTTCAGGCTCACCAGCTGCATCCTCTGCAGCTTTCAAGGCCTTGTTCTTCTTAGTCACGTACCACTTTGTGATGAGAACAAAAACCACAACCAGTCCACAACCTGTAATGATAACGCCGCCTCCAGTCTGATAGTAAGGCTCTTGGTTTCGGAGGAAGAAGTATGGTGTGAACCAGTGTGAAACAGACGAAACACAGTTGGCATAGGCGATGAGGGCAGCACGTTTTGTACGGGGACGAGGGACCACAGTTGTCTCCCAAGAGATTTGGATCTAAGGATAAGTTAGTGAACTGCCTTACTGTGAATGATGAGATAGGAGAGAGAACTTACGTTGAGACCAACGAATGGACCAACGACGAGCAGGATCATGCAGAAGTATCGGGCGCCGACGTTGAGGGTGGTGATCATGACAGCACAGCCGATTAGAGTAAGAAGAATTGGAACGATGATGTGATAGCCGTGTTCCAGTCGTCGACCAGAAGACCACGAGATGCCCATCATCACAAGAAAGGCGATAATAGGAGGAGGAGCCTGAATGAGGTAGGTGGTAGTACCAGAGAATCCAAGGGTAGCGACGATCTTGAATCATTCTTAGTACACGATTCATAGTTGAATGAAGAACGACAAGTTACTTACGGAAGGGAAGAAGTCCTTGTATGACTGTGCGATGATCAAGAAGAAGTGAATGGCCGCAAAGAGATGGGCGAATGGCTCCTTCATGCACATCCAGAAACCATCCCAGTAGCCACCAGCATCATCTTCAGCAATGCCACCAGCAGAAACAGTCTGACGGTATTGAGCCATAGCGGCCTCTTCCTCGGTGATGAAGTATGTGCCCGTGGAGTCAGGGAAGTTGGGGATGAACCAGAAACTCACGAGAGCCACCAAGATACTAACAGCACCTGGATGAACAATTAGCGATGTAAACAGTATTCTCATGCTTGACGACATACCTTCGAGAAGCAAGAACCATTTCCAAGCTCGGAGATTTGCGACGCCCTCCATATTGGTCAAGATGCCAGCAGCCAAAAGACCCGAAAGAGCCTGAGAAATGGTATTTCCCGCATGCCAGATACCCATCCTCATAGGGGACTCATGCTTAGTGTACCAGGAAGAAGTCATGAGAGACACAGCAGGTACAAAGGGTCCTTCAGTAAAGCCAATGAGGAAGCGGCAGAGACAAAAGCCTCATCCTGCAGTAACAGCAGGCATACAGATAGTTACAAAAGACCAGACAAGCATGCAGCTGGGGAGGAGGATTCGAGGGGTTCCCTTGGCGAGGATAACGTTGGCGGGGATCTGAGAGAGGATGTAGCCCACGTAGAACATGGAGATGCCCGTAGACCAGACTGTATCTGTCATGTGAAGATCTTCTTGCATGCCGGCGAGTCGAGCGTTGGAGACGTTGATTCGATCAAGATAGCTGTATCAGTCAGTAAGAGAAGCGTGAACGAAGATGGAATGACTGACTTCATCAAAAGCATGGCCGTTACCATAGGGAGGAACTTCCAGTCGAGTTTGCGAACGAGAGATTTCTCAATGGCAGCTCGCTCCTCTGGAGTCTTGTCCTTGATGAGCGGATATCGCTCGAGGATCTCATCTCGCACGGGAGCGACCTCCTCATACTCGACATCTCGTTTGATGTCAAAAGACCCGGCTTTTGAGTGGACGGAGCCCGTCATGTTGATAGCAGAACTATGGCTCTCACAAAGATTTCAGGAACAACTCAGCAGTGTGAAAGGGTAAATGATGAATGGCGAGAGAGTGCTGCTGATCGATCATTCCCAGAGCCATGGGTATCATACACTTTTATATATCCCAACTCTCAACCCAAGCTGGGTAAGTTCTTCCAAGAATGCCAAGATCCTGTTGTCCTTTTCGCTCTTCCATCCGAGTTTACTACCGCGGTCACCCCGCATCCCCGCGTTTGTGGAATAACCTTAGAAGATAGCGTTCAACGTTCGCGGGGGCTAGCGCTCGGACTCAACCCGTCGGCTACAGTCCGCCAATAAAACTTCATGATTCGGGACCGACGGACTTGGCCCGAATTCAAGTCTGGGGGTTGGGTGATCAAAGCGAGTTGCTGATTGTTCCTGATGAGGAATAGCGTTGCACCATACGACGCAAATGACTTGGGATTTCGGGGGGGATGAAGTCCTGGTGAGTCTGCTGGTGTTAACCATATTTTAAGCATATCTACTTTGGGGAAAGTGAACTTACCTGCAGGCTGCCTTGTCCTTCCATTATCTTGGTAGACAGTGATAGGAGGAACTGCTGGAAGATGCTCAATGCGGAGAATTTGGACGAGCACTGTGTTAGAAGTATAGATGCTTTGCTCACTACTTCAAAGGTCTGTGTCAAGCCTGTCTGGTTCGGCTGTGGTGCATTCTGAACGAGACAAACGTACGCCACAGCAGCTGCCAAGATATCATATGCGTCTAGGAAAGATACCGCGGTGCCACTCCCAGACCTGTTATAGAGTTTCTCTATGAGCGCCTTGCAGCAACTAATCGTATCGGCTTCCACCTCGCTGTTACTCTCAGCATCGATGTCGGAGTTTGTCAGGTTCTGGTTGCTTGGTCTGACCATCAGGATAAGTGCCCGGCATGCTAACTGTTCCAGGTAGTCGAACTGAGGATTTGTCGGGGTAGTAATGCTTCCGTTTTGTGGGGGAAACTCTCGCCAAAAGCAGAGGTTGCTGTAGGAAAAGAGTGGGTTGGGCCGGTGACTTCCAAGTACATCTGAGATAAGCTGTGCATGGGTGACAAGATGCTTGCTCAAAGCGAGTTTAGCTCTGACTGGCCCTGTGGCAGTCTCATCTTCTGTTATGTCTGGTATCTACTTTGTCGTCAGCAAGTTCACGTCAGGTCTCACTGGGCATCATACCGCGACTGAGATGTCAACCTCAGTAATAGTAAATGGTCTACCCATCACGGATGATAGAGACCTACAGTATTTGTCAGTTCGATACCTTAACTAGGACATTGAACCTGCCTATCCCAAATATACACACTCCAGAATAACCACTCGACTCGATATGTGTATTCTGTATCCGATGTGTTCCTTGAAGGTACAGTCTTGTGGAGACCAGCAGCGATGCAGTTCGTCATGATGAAGCCCATGAGATGCCATGTTGATCCACCCGAGGCACTGAAAATTGAGAAGACGGCAAGCAGAAGCATGCAGTGCAGGGTGTCCAGAGGCTCTTGAGAGTGGAGAATGAATGGTAGTAGCTTCACAGCTGCACCATGCAGATTAGTGGCCAGTGAGGAGAGGCGACCAGAATCAGATGACATGCTGATGCCTATTGCTATAGCTAGGTATGTGTTGAAGCGAGGCAGTGCGGTTCTAGTTGGATCAATGCCTTGGTTGCTCGTCTCCAGTACAGCCTCGTATTGCTCAAACAAGCGGTTCTCATCAATATGGGGTAGCCATACGCTCCAGTCCAGAAACCGCTGGAAGTGACTCAGTGTCAGGTCGCGTGTGAGTGGGATGAGCTGGCCATCTGTCATATACACCGGTTGCGACGATGATGCTTTAGAAGGGTCTCGGCCATCTACAGCCAAAGCTGCCGATATCGACTCAATTATGGCGAGTTTGTGTGGCTCATCACCTGTGTTCGTTCGAGACTCGGCCATAGCCTTGTTAGACAAGAGGCCGATGGCGCTCATGGTGTCTTGGACACTTGACTGCTCCTCGCCATTGGCAGCGGTCTGTTCATTCACTGGGGCACATGAGATAGATCCATAATTCGAGCGTCGGCGTTTGCCATTGATGGGCGAAACAGCATCCGTGGTGCCAAAAGATGCGTGTCTGGCTTGAACATGTTTCTGCTCGGCAACCTTTATCTTTTCTTCAAGTTCAGCAACACGACGTCTTAGAGACTCAACGTAACTAATAGCATTAGTAAATGATATGTCAACTATGAGAGTGTCGCTGTCGCATACCCATTGACTCTTGCGTGCGTCAGAGTAGTATCCTCAGCATTAAAGTCAAACTGCTGAGACCGGGCAATGCACTCCACGCCAAGATCTGCACAGGAAGTACATGCCGGACGCAATTTATCGCACTAAGACATATTAGTAAATACGCCAACATGCATGGGAGGGACAAGCATCACCTTCTGCTTCCGCTTGAAGCACCGTTCACAAGCGAGACTGTTCTTCTGCGGAGGCTGGGACTGTGCCGAACTGGGGCTACTGGCCCGTGCAGGGCTTGGGATTGAGACGCGGGATAGTTCGCGCCAATCAGTTGCCATGTTGCATGTTTCTTGGATTGATCTGGAGGCGGAGAGAGATACGACACGGAGTGAGCCCGAGGGACGCCTTTGATCGGAGGGGAAGCTGGGGAAGACCCCAGATTTATCGGACTTGATCCTATAGTCACGTGCGGCTTGATCGAAAGTGGTCTAACTTAGTCTGGACGAGCTCCTACTGGGGCATGATGCGGAGAATTACACTTGAAATTAAACAAAACGACAATCTATAAACTATTTTGCGTATACAAGAAGAACTGGTTCCTTATGCTGCAACTGGGATGCCATTGGTGGCCCCATTTGTGATGCCGTTGCTATTCGTGACAGCCCCATTCGTCGTCCCGTTGGTGACACCATTAGTAGCCTTCTTCTCTACAGAGTGACCATTTGCCTGTTGTGACTTTACAACCGAAGCATTCAACGCAGCCATCTCAGTACCTCGCTTGGTAGCAGCACCGAGAAGTAGAGGACCATCAGTCGCAGCCATGACCCAACGAGCTCCCATCTTGCAGAACTTCTCAACAAGATCAAGACGAGCATGAAGACCACCAACACCCAGCCACTTTCCATGCTTTTTACATGCAGCAATGGTACGCTCGTAAGCCTCAGTAACACGAGGGTTCTCATAATCTCCAGGAATGCCCATCTCGGCAGTCAAGTCATTGGTACCAATGAGGAGAGAGTCAACACCCGGAAGAGCGGCAATCTCATCGACTAGCTCAAGAGCCTCCAGGGTCTCGATCATGGGGATAACCATGGTAGCGGCGTTTGTGACAGGGTTCGATACCTTGGCGGGGATGGAGCGGAACTGATGATGGGGAAGACCGTTTGTGGAGGAACGGTGACCAATGGGTTGGAACTTGGCTGCGTTGACGACGTCTTGAGCGTCTTGCACAGAACGAATGTGAGGAACGATGATTCCGAGAGCGCCGCCGTCCAGAATTCTTGAGACAAAGAAAGGGTCTTTGCTGGGGGCCCGAACGATGGGGGAGATGCCAGCGTAGAGAGCGGCGACGCAGAGTTGGTTTGTTGTCTCGAGATCAAAGGAGGAGTGCTCCATGTCTACGAGGATGCCATCGTAGCCGGCTGTCTTGGCCATGCCGGCGATTTCGATGGACTTGACGAGCTTGATGCTCATTGTGTAGGCGACTTCATCGCGGAGAAGCTTCTCTCGCATGGGGTGGGGAATGGGTGCAGCCATTGTGATAGTATTGGATTGATTGAACGAGTTGGTCTGGTGTATTGGAGTGGGTGATGGTGGGTATTGGGGATTGGGGATTGGAGATGCTGGTGATTGATGAGGGTAGAAGCGGTCAAGGTGGTTTCTCCAGCATATTAATATACACCTCTCCAAGATCGCAAGGAGTCATACTTCTTCCTCAAGACTCAGATACTGGATAAGTCCTTCTCCGCGTCCGATCTCGTTCCCCCATCAATTGCCTCCTCGCAAATTCAAGGACGGAAGCCGATTGTTGGAGCCGAGAAGATCGTGGGGTCGGAGCGGGGCCGCATACGACCCAGAAAAGTCATCGGACATTGTCCATCTCACATCGGCATGAAGCCTACGGATAACGGATGCCGCAAAACGGAACAGAAAAGAGAAATGATTCACCGGTTTGATCCCGCGGGAGTCACAGGAGCTGGAGTTCGCCTCGAGGGAGATACATAAAAGTGCAAGACTTGAGCCTCTTGTTCTCCAGACAAACACTACCCCACAATCATCACCTTGCATCAGAACTCTCACCTCATTCACCATGGCACCAAGCGCTGTAACAGACACTCCACCAGAGAGTCACTCTCCTGGGAAGCCAACAGTCTATGTCATGGACTCATTCCACCCTCAAGTTATGGCATACTGCCAAGAGAACTTCAACGCCATTACTCCCGATAACCCCAAGCACAGCCAATGGAGGCAAGAAGCACGCTACCTGCTCATGAGATCCTCTCGCTTAACTGCAGAGGATGTCAAGGCATGCCCTAACTTGATCGCCATCGGCAAGCAAGGCGTTGGCATTGACAAGATTGACGCTGATGCCTGCGCTGCTCGGGGAATCAAGATCTTCAACACTCCCGGCGTGAATGCGCGTGCAGTCGCCGAGCTTGTCTTGACGCTGGCTACTGCATCTGCTCGCCAGGTTGGCTCTATTGTTGCCAAGCAGTCTTCGGGTATCCTTGTGCCCAAGGAGAAATGTTCCGGCTTGATTCTGCATCGCAAGACGATCGGCATCCTGGGCATGGGCAATATCGGTAAATGCGTCGCCAGTATCTTCAGAGGCGCTTTTGAAGCAGATGTTATTGCCTACGATCCTTTCCTCCCTGCCGACGCTTGGGCCGATATTTCTCATCAGCGAGCTAGCTCTGTTGAAGAGGTTCTGGAGTCTTCGGATGTCATCACTGTTCACATGCCTCTTACTCCACAAACAAGAGACCTCATTAGCTATTCTGAGATGAAGAGGATGAAGCGAACAGCTATTGTCATCAACACTGCACGCGGAGGTATCGTCAACGAGCATGATCTTAAGCGCGCACTATCTGAAGGTCTCATCTGGGGTGCTGGTCTTGATTGTCATGAGGAAGAACCACCAAGCTATGAGAGGTATCACTCACTTTGGGAGGCTGGAGCTGTCAGTACGCCTCATATTGGAGCTGCAACGGCAGAAACGCAGATGCAAACGGGAATGGCAGCAGCGAGATATTTGTTGGAGTTTGCGCTGAACAACCAATGAGATAGCAGAAGTCATTCCAAGTCATGGATCATTTAACAAGAAGACACGATTAATAGTACCAAGTCCTTTTCTAAAACTCAAAACCGTCCCAAACACTGGGGTTCGTAGGATCTCCATAAACATATTGACCCAGCGCAGACTCCATGTTCCATAAAGAATCGTAGTTCAACAGTGCCCAATTGACCGACGACCCATCTTGATATTCCTCTGATATGCCATTCCCATCTTGCTCCGGAACATCAAACTGGTTCACAGAGTCCATCATATTCGTTCGCGGCTGCAAACCCTGATCGAAGAACTGGCGATTCGTTGAAAAGTCTGGCATGTTTGCTAATCCATTGCTTAGAGTGCTCGTACCCAAGTCTGGAGAGAAACTTCGCCCACTGAAGTTGCTAATATCGTTGGAGAAGCCCATAGCTGGATCAACCGGGACGTTGCCAGGCATATCTCGCACATTCGGCCACAGCCGTTGTGATACGTCTCTGTGTAAGGCTTCAAAGACAGACACGTAGCTCTTTGCGTCCGGGAGCTGCCGGGCAACGCTATTCAACAGCTCTTGACATCGGAGTAATCCCTGATGAGATGCACGCATATCTTCCAGAGTAAGCTTCTTGGATACGGAAATGCAGTACATGACCGACAACGCAGCTGTGAAGAGCATGTGAAAGTAGCTTCGTGTATGTGTCATCATCTCTCGCTTTTGGCATATGATGTGATATCTCTCAATAGTCTCCAGCGCTGATCTGAGAAAGACTGTCAGGATTTCTCTCGGTGGAGATCCATTGACCTTTGGGACAAGATCGATTGCACGACGGAGGACAGATAGTCTCTCACGGGCAATGAGCAAGTCATACCACTCTTGTGTTTCGTACAGACAGCTCGGTTCCTGTATGATAGGGTTGCTGTTTCTCCAATCTTTCAACTCCTTGAACAGCTTTGTCATGACAACGTGAATGTGACCGGCGAGCAAGTGCTTTGACCTGGTATTCGAGATCTTGCGCCTCAGCTTGGAGAATTCAGTCTGTATATGAGACGATATCTGCCTCAGCCGCACAGAGATAAAGAAGACGGTCATTTCGTTTTGAACATTGGGTTCCCGAGTGTAACTGAACGAGTCGAGGCTTTGCACATTCTGACTGGCTGCTTCGAGTTCCTCGTCGCTTACTTCAACTGGGAACTTTGTCTCGATGTCTGCGTCGTCGATCAAAAATGGCCGGTCCAGAGTCGTTGAGCTGTAGCGATCGATGAGATAGAATTGCCAGAATACTCTCCGTCTGAGCTGTGTTTGTAGGAGATCACCTCGAACATCCGTGCCGTTATGAAGGCCCAGTTCGATGCAGAGACGTCCGCAGAGCCGAACGACGTCCCAGATGGAAGTGCCTATCAATCCGATTCATCAGCATAATATTCATGTGTTCAAATCAGGCTTTGCGTACCAATTGGATGGTAGATACCGAGCCTACATATCAGCAGAAGATCTTGAACAGAGTCCAGTCCCCGAGTCAAAAAGTCGCCACCGAGATGCTGTAGAGCTGCGTTGTAGTATGCTTCTGGGTGTCGATGATGAAGCTTGTTCCGATATGGTAGAACTGCCCCAATGGCACATATCATGAAGGCTCTGAATAGGTCATGGCTTGAGGCTTTGGCGGAGGTGCCCTGACCATTGAAGAGACGTTGATGCAGTGCCCAGATGCTTCTGCGAAGGAGGAACGGGTTCTGTATGTGTGCCCAACTTAAGCTACAGGCTTGTTAGTAGACAGATAAAGACAGGGTGAACGTGACTTACTATTTCTCGAATAACATTTGTGTCTCTACTGCAGAGGGCAAAGAGCATGGAGCTATCGAGACCTCATCAGTACCGGGTGCATCAGCCAATGTTCTTAGCAAAGTGGCATGCGACTTTCTCCAATTCGCGTCTGAGAATAGATGCGCAATGAAACTATGATTATGTGTCAGTGGGGTCCTATCTTGTTACTTGAAACATACCTCAGGCTTGCTCCCTCGCGTGTAGCAGGCGACGATGCTGCTATCGATCTCACAGTATGCCTGTCATCTGGACTGGAGGTATCCACCGTGCTTGGGTCAGCGACTGCGATCTCGAGTTCTTGAAGCCTGTTGGATAACTCTTGCTCTTTTCTCTCGAGCTCATCGATCATGCTATGTTATAAATATCGTCAGAATGAGCGAGACGCGGGATTGTCAGAGACCTACGCTCTAGACAGCGGGCCATTATTGTCGGAGTCAATACACGCAACGAGACATTCCTGCCCATTTCGTGTACAAAGAGAGCAATTTGGCCTATTATTATCACACTGAGATATCTTCCGTCAGCAACTCAATTGAATGTGCACGTACCGAGTCTAACCTTTGTTTTCTTCTGGGCGCAAGATTGACAGGCTGGGAGTCTTGGAAGACGCGACATCTTCTTCCATACGCGATTGGCTGGAACCAAAGCTGGGGTTGTTGGAAAGCAAAATCTGGGGAGCCATTTGGTATAAATGCTCCAATAATGAGGAGTCTACGGAAATAGAGGGAGAATATCACGTGCTACACCCCGCAAATTGTTCACTACAATAGGAATAGGTTAAGTTTAGCGTATTTTGAGAAACGGACTTTTGCTACAGCTGA
This sequence comes from Fusarium fujikuroi IMI 58289, assembly GCF_900079805.1. NCBI lineage: Eukaryota > Fungi > Ascomycota > Sordariomycetes > Hypocreales > Nectriaceae > Fusarium > Fusarium fujikuroi. The sequence goes on along the minus strand of NC_036627.1, from coordinate 4,121,548 downwards.
AGAATTATGTATACAACCATCAACCTAAAAGCTTCACTATAGTAATCCCATCCCAAAGGTTCTCTTTTCTAGACACTCAATATCTGTTCTCAACATGTTTTGAGACTACAGACTCCTGGTCTTTCATCTCAGGCTCGAGGATCTCGCGAGCGGCAGGCTTCAAATCATCAGCAGTAGGGTAGGCAATCTTATGCACCGTGTACCAGGGTCTCTCAAACAATTTATCCATGCTCTCCAAGGACCGACCAGAGGTCTCAGGCATGGCAAAGTAAACATACACAAGAGAGATGGTACAGATGCTAAGGAAGAACATGAAAGCTCCATAACGCTGAGTCGCTGCCAAGAGGGAGGGCATAGCGCGTGAGCAACCAAAATACATGGCCCAATGAACAGCCATAAGGATGGAAACGTTGATCGAACGAATTCTGAGGGGGAAGACTTCGGCTGAGACCAGGTAGGGAATGGAGAACCAGCCGATAGACCAAGCGATGGCGTGGATGTAGATGGCTGCGATAGCTGCACGACTCGCTGCCATGGCAGATGAGCTCGCCTCAATCTTCTCGGGAGTCCAGCCATTAGTGATCTTCAAGTAAGCACCAACGAAAGCCAGAGTGAAGATCTGCATGGTGATACCAGTCATGAGAGATCGACGTCTACCGATGAAGTCGATGACAAAGACAGAGAAGATGAGGACCGACACAAACTTCAAGATGGCGTAGCAGCCAGTAGCCAAGAAGCGAGCTTCGGTGCCCTCAATGCCGAGATATCCAAAGATAGTAGGGCTGTATTGCGTGATGGCGTTGGCACCAGACCACTGTCCAAAGACATGACAAGCAAACATGAGAACAAAGCGTCGTCGATTAGAAAGATCCGTGAATGTCTCCTTGATCAAGTCCCAAGTATTGGCACCAGAAACAATCTCAATCTCATGATTCAACTGGCTCTCAATACCCTGGAACTCGGATTGAACATAAGGATGATCTTCTGGAAGTCCTCGGAAGCGAGACAGCGTGGCCAGTGCTTCTGTTCTCTTGTTCTGGCTGAGCAAGAAGCGGGGAGTCTCGGGCGTGAAGAATGTGCCGACACCCCAGATGAGAGCTGGGATGAGCTGAAGTGCGGTAGGGAGCTGCCATTGCAGGTTGGTTCCGGCGTGGTATTTGGTGACACCGTAGTTGAAGAAGAAGCCGAAGACGACGCCGAGCTGTTGACAGCAGGTGTATTGGAGAGTCAAGAGACCACGGATAGGTTGAGGTGAGATCTGAACAAAGTTACGCGTTAGTCGGAGACCGTAAAGAGTCAAAGGGAAGTCATACCTCTGCGATGTAGACCGAAGGCAAGACCGTTGTCGCGCCAATACCAATACCAGCAATGACACGAGTGGCATAAAGAGCACCAAGATTTCCACTGCTGAATGTCTGACCAAAAATACCAGCCATGTAGACAACAGTGAAGAACTGAAAAGTACGCGTTCGGCCAAGACGTTGAGTGAGCCAAACACAACCCAGACATCCAAAGACTGCACCAGCTGTAGCGATAGCCACGATCCAGCCTTTTGTGTTTGCATATTCATGATCGGTCTGGTTATCGATTCCGAAGCGCTCTTTGAAGACCTCCATGATGACGAGGGAGGCGATATTTCCTGTATCAATGCCAAGTGATTAGTTGGAGTTGGTGGCGGATGGATGTGAGACTAACCTTCATCGAAACCCTTGGCGACACCAGAGAAACTCCAGATACAGGTACACGCGAGGAGATACCAGTTGAAGATCTCCTTGGGACTATCTTTGATGGCCCGTCTCGTGGCCTTGATCATATTTGGTCTCGCCATGTTGAGATGAGTGTGCGGGTGAATTGCAGGAGAATGTGAGGCAAGAGGACAAGAGCTTGAAGCTGAGGAAACGAGATTATGAGCAGGAGAAAGGGGATGAATTATATGCTGCCCAACGTCGCTGAGAACCCTTCCCCAGAGAGTCAACGGGGATCGCCGGCTCCAAGCGTGGAGAAAAAATGTAACGCTCACGTCGCGGAGAAAAAAGGCGGGGATAATCTTGGTTCCCCGAGATTCGAGTCTTCCCCAGACCTCGGAGTGGGCCCCTGGTTTAGCGTGGAGTCAAAGTGTCGTCGGAGCATGTCCTAGTGCTATCGGGCTGGACCCGGAGGAGGTTTCGGAGCGTAGATTTGGGTAACTTGCTGATGAAGATGGGCTACCCCTCGTCATGAGTCAATGACAGTGTTGCATTCGGGAACGCTCCGGCAAACGATCCGGTAAGTTGCGCCGACTGACGGAATGAGTTGATCTGGCGCTGGTGGGTTTAGTCAGAGTGTGCGGAGATGATACTAAGTCATGAAGTCGTGGGCGAACTGACATTGAGGAGTACGGTGAGGGTGTTATGGAATTGGCGCTCAGACTGTTGGTCGAACTGTGCAGATTGCCTCTAGGACGCTACCATGAGCCTAGACTTTCGGGGCATTGCCTTGTTTTGAGAAAGGACAGTCGGATCAGAGGCTTCACAGTATCTCGTGGTTCATGAGACAAGGGAGATGACCTGTTAAACACCTAGATCAAACATACCTAGGTATTTAACAAATAAATTGTGAGGCGGTGGTAGATACAAAATTATCGTCATTACTACTCTTTGCTTTGTTTCAGCGCCGGTGCAGCTACAGCTCCCCGACAATGCCAATCCACCGTCTGAATATTCCCCTCCAAGCTATCAGTGATAAATAAAGTCTTATGCTCCGGTCCCCCAAAACAACAATTCGTCAGATTGATCCCCGGCGATCCACTAACAATCCGAGCTTTGGGTACACCATGTGTATCCACTACAAAAACCGAGCCAAGACTTGGATGACAGATGAACAAATTACCCTCCTCGTCAAGCGAAAGACCATCAGGGCCCGCGTTGCCAAAAGACTGGAAGAACACGCCGGCTTTGGAGGTAGTGCCGTCTGCATGTAGGGGTAGGCGCCAGACTTGGTTTGCCCGTGTCATGGCGACGTAGAGAAAGCGCTCGTCTCGTGAGAGGACGAGACCATTGGGTGAGGGGCCATTGTCAAGCAAAGTGTCGAGTCTTCCATCTGGTGATAAGCGGTAGACGCGACCCGTTGGATCTGTCATACCTGTTTGGCCTTGGTCCGTGAAGTAGAGATTGCCCTTTGAGTCAACGATCAAGTCATTGGGCCCCTTGAACCGCTCGAGATTCTTTCTCGTCAACTTTGGACCAATCTTGCCTGTCTCTGGACTAAACGAGAGTATACCCTAAGATAATCAGCATAACTCATAAACTTAGGGACAAATGCATACCTGTTTGTAGTCCGCTACCAACAAATCCCCATCAACAGTCCCCACGAGCCCATTCGGCTCGCCATCCCAAGTGCACGCAACCCTGACATTCTTGTCGCCATCGATTTTAAGGATACGACCGTAAGGAACATCCACGACATAGAGATTTCCAGCGCTATCGACAACAGGTCCCTCAAGGAAGATGTGCTGGAACGACCCCGCAAAGCCTCCGCGCCATTCTGACTCTTGGCCCAAGCAGCGCTTATCGTCTGGGATGCGCAGGTAAATTTCTGCTTTGATGATGGGGGGCGCAGGGTAGAAGTTCATTTTGGAGGATATGCAGAGCTTGGCTGAAGATGGCGGCAGTAAGATGCCGTTGGAATATTTTATAGCCGCTTGGTGTTGAGCTGTTTTGGGGTAAGCTGCTGTGCGGAGGAACTCCGATGGGTCTGGTGCTATGGCTTGAGGATTAGTCAGGCTTGAGGGTACGTTGAAGACCCAACCATTCACGCAGCGGCATCACCAATGTCCTCTGATGGCTGTTTCAATAATTTGGCCTAGCTAAAACCGTAGTCAATGCTACTGAAATATAAGAATCACTTAGGTGTCTTTAATCAGGATTTGAATATGTATTTGCTAATAAAATAGCAATAATTTGTCTGGTAGTTTGGCTGGAGAAGGTCAGAAATGGAAGCCTACTTCAAGTCTACAGAGGTGTTGAGTCCATAGTCCTGACACATGGCGTGTATGCAAGATTTATCACCCAGATGGTCCACATGGTAGGCGATACATCCTTGGTTGAAGCTTTCAAGCTGATCTTTGTCTCCTCTAGAGAAGAAATAATTCTGCCGTCCTTCAAGCATACAGGCGATTAATTCTCCAGGAGACAGTGTTTTCTGGATTAAGAAGAACCAATAAAAATAATTCTTTGCCATATCTGAATACATATCCAAAGCTGGGACAATATCAAGCAGGATAACATGTCTCACGCGTTAGGGACAGTCGACGCAGAGCTTATGAGTCACTCTTGCACCAGAGTCATGGGCGCAGACAAAAAATGTCTTAAAGTCGAGTGTCGCTACAACATTGGCGGAGTCGCGAGCCATTAAACTCTTTGCATAATGCGAGACTAGGTCCGGCTTGGAGGATTTGCCGTATATAAGGATGCCCATAAACACAATGCTATACTTGTGCACGAGGGATGGGGCCACAGCGTGCCGAAAATAATGGCTTTCGTCGGGGAAGCAGCCATGTATTCGAGTAGCGGAGAAAAGGCTTTAGATCCCTCTCTGTCACTCTTCTTGCCAAAGATTGTAATAGGAGGATCAGACTGCACCCCGACGGATGAGAAGATGTCTTGGTACCTTGACAAAAGATATTATTTGATTGGAAAGACACTCTCAATGATACCCAATTTGGTACAACTTGTGCAATTCTCTTGCTATGCCGAGTTATTTCCATGATCAAATTCGCATGTTGCCATAACTGACCCTCCCAACCGATGAAGCCCCTGCAGCTTGTACTTCAGCCCTTGTATTTGACCGTTAAATAAAGTGGCTATGATGTTGACTGGGACATCTATTGCCAATTTCGCGTGGTGGCTGTCCAGCTGGCCGCAACAATTAGTTGATGGCCGTTTTCGGGTTTGATGCAAATCCTGTGTAACTCCCAAAATGGCTTGCTTGACCGGTTGCACCCATAGTCTACCCTCCTTCAAGTTGGGCAAATAATTTAAACCTATTACAATTAACATATGTGATAAACTGCTAGGATAAACTACACACACCAAGATGAGGAGGAGCCAAAAATAAGAGACGAAAGATGATCTCCAATTTATGTAATAAACGCTGTTTAAAAGAGACTCCTCGTGATCGGCCATGGAATCGAGAATCTGCAGGCACCGACCTGCCTTACAGAAGACCCAAGGACTTTGGAAAATTGGGGCGGTTACCTAGTTGTAGTTTTAATGCTGCAAAGGGACAGAAACTACAGTCTATCATTGCTCGGTTAAAAGATGATTACCCCTGTTGTTTATATAAGCAGACAGGTGCACCCACCGGTAAACCCCACAATTTGTTCTAGGTAACGAATAAGAAAATAGGCCCTTGACCGGGTGCGGGGAATGGTCCATTCTTAGAACCCTATCTCTTGTGTTTTGGGTTGTCAGGCCTACCAAACGTCTATCAGTGCAACATTTCACGCTCTTCTTTTCTACTAATTTTCTCATTTATTTGTCTTTTAACCATCGCTATTGAGCTCAAATTTAACTAAAGGGTAGCGCCGAGCGTCGTCTCGGCGCACTCGTTATCACTTGGAGTCATGATGATCATTACCAAGAACCATTGACGAGCGGCATCGCTGACCTACAATGGTGGATCAACACGGGGTATTGGGATCACGACCCTGATATGCCCTTGCCTGTTGCTGGGGATGATACGATTCAAAGTTCTGCTGGAACTGCAACGTGTTACGAAGCACCATCCTTGAACGACACGTCGCCAGCAGTTGAGCACTACCAGTCTGTTGAACCCGACAACGCGCAAGTAAGACTACGCCTACTTCCTGGTTCTCTTCAACCTTCATTTGTCCATAATCCTGTTTCCATATTGGAACCACCGTCTCCGTCAACACCCACAGCGGCCTTATGCGATAACTCAAGTTCTTTGAGCTCCACCGCAATTGTTCCATATGGATCAAGAGCTTCGCCACCGGCATTGTCAAGGCCTGCCTCCCGACCATGTGACTTTTGCGGGGCACTCTTTGACAACGCCGCCTATCTCTGGTATGTGTAGCCATTCTGTTGTATTATAACTGAGTTTTAACATATTATAGCACTCATATAGTTTTACACCATTCTCCCTCAAAGCCATTCCATTGCGGAAGAAGGACCTGTGTGGCCCTTGGTAGCAAGAGGTCCCTTGAACGGCACTTGACAAATGCTCATTTCTGTGCGGTATATATCTGCTGCTGTGGATACTCGAGTCGCAAAGATAAGCATTGTGAACATTTACGAAGATGTGCATACGCGGGCAACAGTTACCGGTGCAGATGTGGACATGCCGAAAACAACAAGCGTGCACACAAAGTTCATATTGATGAATGCGGTAAACGAAAGAAAGGCAGACCAAAGAAACAGAAAACGGATAGTGGATAATTTTGGATCCGAGAGTAGCTCCTGGATGAAATGGGTAGTCTTCCGAAGTTGTGACGCCTTGCACACCTGCGCATGACCGATGAGGCTTTGTGGACTGTACAATGATCTGTTTTTGGCTCAGATGACTGTTTGCATTGTTTAAGACTGGAATGACTTATCTGTTTTCTTTTGACAAAAGGAACAGCTCGTGGGGTACACATAAGCCATTACTGTCTTGAAAACGCTGCTATTCTTTTGATCTGGGTCAACGAAGTTATTAAATTAGTTATGTGGACTAAGGGAGGTGGCAGGTGCACCCTACGGGCTGTTTCGATTTGTCAAAAGATCGTGAAGCTGGCTGTTACCTCTTTATGTGAATATAACTGAGAATAATAATTTAAGTAAAATACATTATTTATATCAATCATTTAGATAATTACTTCTAATAATGCTGTTAAAAGGATAGATATTTAGGTCTTAGATAAATAATTAAAGTTAAAGAATGAAAAATAGTGTTACTTTTATATAAATATATAATAAATATATAATTTCTGAGATATATCTTTACATATTTCTTTTTAATATTGTAAAGAGATTAATATTATACTAATAAACATGCGCTCCAACTTTAGACGCAACTTGTGATGCAAGTGAGCTGGAGCAGGCATGAGTTACTCTCATGATGTTGCCGAATCTTGTCACTCAAGCTCAGTTATAGAGTTTATGTGTTTGAATCGTAAGAGGCAAGATAGCTGACTAGGTAACCCTTTGCTTCCTTGTAATCTTGTAAATGTGAAATGTGTGAAACTTGGATCTGAAATAAGAAAACAATAGATCTATAAGCTTCACTGTATTAATTACTCAAAGATTAAGTTTGAAGTTATTGGTCGAGGCATGTGACAAGGTTTACATATGACAGTTAATAACTTTACGCGACACTGTATCCATATTTCGCGCCATAGAGCACCTGCTTCTTATAGTCAAATGATATGCATAAGTCATCCAAGAGTAATTTTCACTTTGCTTGCCATAGTTTCACAAGCATCTAACCTTGTAAGTCTTTTTGAATATAAGAAGCTATTGCAACCTTTCCCACAACGTTCCATTATCATATAACAGTCCACTGTGCCATTTAATATCGAGAAGCAGGAGATCAAACATAACCGGAAAATATGGTAGTGCAGCACTGCCACCCAGATGGTGAGCACTTTTTGCAGTCAGTTTTGGACTACGTATTAACATATAGCAATCTACAGATATCGAAAAAGATACTTTGTTCAATCATGCGACCCGCTACCTCCATGCTACAAATGATAATCCACCCCAATGTCACTCCAATGCAGCCGACGGATCCGGCGCATATGTATACGTGCTTGATTCTGGCATAGATTTCTCACATGCTGGATTCTCTGGCAGAGCTCTTCACGGAGCAAAATTCGTCCCAGGGCCAGCAAATTACGACGAACTGGGCCATGGCACCCAGATTGCAGGAGTTATTGGGAGGGACTACGCGTGGTGTGGCCGAAGATTGCACCATGATTTTGGTCAAGGTAGTGAATAAATTGGGAGTAAACAAAATCGGGTGGCTCTGCCAAGCCATACTGCGGGCTCCTGATCATTCTATTGCAAAGGACATTGTTGACAAGATCGTCATGAACATATCTCTAGGAGGGGAATACACTACTGTTATCAACACCGCCGTAAAGAAAGCTACCAATTCTGGCATCACATTGGTTGTTTCAGCAGGTAACAGCGGGGTTTCCGCTGTTATCTACTCCCCTGCCTCGGCCGTCACCGCCATCACAGTCGCTGCGAATAGCCCCGATAATCGCCGCGCTCCCTTTTCCAACTACGGGCCCTGCGTTAACATATTCGCTCCAGGTGTCGGCATTACTAGTACCTTGATCTCGGTTAAGCAGGAGAGTAGGCGTTATTCTGGCACGAGCTCGGCAACTGCGTATGTCATGGGTCTAGCTGCATACTTTATTTCCAGAGAGGACTTGAGAGGCTACAGGGCCGTGAGGAAGCGAGTTCTATACGCCGCGAGTTTGAACGGAGTAATAAAAGATTCTCGTTGGAGCAGCAATCGCCTTGAATTTAGCGGTATACTTAGAAATTAAACCCCCTAGAACAACTTGAGTAGCAATTAAATAAACCGTCCTATATACTCAATCTGCGCTTCGTATTTTCACTCTGCCATCCCTTTGCCCTCTCAAATCCATTTTTACCCTCGTAGAAGTCTTCAAAAGCCTGGCGAATACCATCAGCACTAGTTGATACAAAGGGTCCATGCTGAACGATCGGTTGGTCAAGAATCTGACCGGCGATTAAGAGAAGGCGACCGCTGAAATCTTGGTTCTCAGCAACCTGGATAGAAACGGCATCTCCTCCTGGTTTATATAACACCGTCCCATGCTGATCCACCCTCGTCAAGGCTCCGCTTGGGGATTCGAAATCCGCAGAACCTTCAAATACAAAAGAGAATGCATTCCAATCCTTAGGTAGGGGTTGAACCAGCGTGCCACCTGGTTGAATCTCAACATCTAAATACCACACAGGGGTATATGACAAGTCTTTGACGCTATCGACGTTGCCGACCTTGCCTGATATAACCTTGACAAGAACCTTGCCATTGTCTAGATGCACGAGCGGGATCTCTTTGGCTCTCACATCCCGATATCTGGGCTCACACATCTTGAGATGCTTTGGGAGGTCGACCCACAACTGTAACCCAGCACCTTGGCTTCCATCAGGGCTCGGAACGGGCTGTTCGGAATGCATAATGCCTCTGCCCGCAGTCATGAACTGCAAGTCTCCAGCATTCAGAATACCCCTGTTACCAGCACAGTCCTCGTGCTCAACAGCGCCCTTGAGGATGTAGGTCACTGTCTCTTGTCCTCGGTGGGGGTGATCGGGGAATCCTGCACCGTTGCCCCCATTCATGTAGTCAAGCATAAGGAATGGTGAGAAGTTGCGCTGTTGTCGGCTACCGATGGAGCGTCGTACTCTAGCTCCAGCGCCTTCAGACTGTTCAAGCGCGGTGAAGACTTTACTTATCGCTCTCAGTTCCGGCATTGTCGATAATTGGTTATAGTGACGAGGTCGTGCTGGTCGATAACTTCTGTTCCAACAATGAATGAGTTTTAGTAGGCTGGGCTGAGGCTTGTTTAGCGATTTCGATAATCAGTATAAGATTTGACCAGGCGATAATGCTCATATATGTATGTAGGCACATAAACTAGAACTGGGGTCAGGTTTCTACGGAGTAGAGAGTTGCTAATTATTAATGCTTACAAAATTTAGGTGGGGTCATCACATATTAGAGTCGGCTAGATCATAGAGGCCTGAGCAGAGTCAGTTGGCCGCTGCGAATGGGAGCTCTGCTCGCTATGTATGTCAGTCATAATATGTAAGATAAAGGCTAAAGTAGAAACACTCATTTCTAGAGTTAACATTTACCGGTTAACTTCCTACTTCATGACTTTTAGAGGTGTCAATAGGCTGAGATGATTTGAGTGTAGCACGAGGAAGTGACATGACAAATCAACCGCGCGGCAGCTCGGCCTTTAGGTAACTTACCGTGCGGGAAGCCCGCTGGACAAACCATCAAAGCATGGTGCAAGATCGCGGCTGCTCTCGATGAATTTAGTGGTTAGCGCGCCTGAATGTAACCTGAGTATTTGTTCCGACCGGTTTAAGGAACGCGATGGATATCCTCTACTTCGAATCGAGCAAGCCGTTCTACATTATCAAGCCTGGACGGCATAGACGGAATATGGCCACACAAAAACTTGTAGCGATCATTGAATCCTGCTATCAAAACTTAAGCTGTTATGGGCGGAGTTAACCTTGCTTTTGGTCAAGCGTAAGGATGGAGAGTCTATGAAGGAGTGACGGGGCAAGATGTGAGTTTGTCTCTAACTAAAACCAGAACACTGCGGGCGGATGAGAAACAAGATGTCAATAATTAGCACTAGCTATAGAGAATATTAAATTGTTCCCCTTCTTACTTATACGAAGGACTCATACGCGCCCCACATAGTAGTCGTAACTTGTAAGTGTACGAAGACTGCTAACTATTCTAGTTCTCTGCCAGTTCTGACCGCCTACTCCATCGTCGCCACCATCTCAGTCCAGACTCTTGCGATATCGCACCATCAATATCAGCCTCTGCCAAAGATGTCATACAATCAATTTCCCAACCGAAGACGAGTGATACAAGCATGCGTGAATTGCCGTATGCGCAAGACGCGCTGTGACGCTGCTCAGCCAAGATGCGGCCTCTGCGCTTCACAGAATGTCGATTGCGTCTACCGAGATGCGAAACAGCCAAAGATTGACTACAACACTCAAGTCCTCCTGGAACGGATGCAACTTCTAGAAGATCGTATTATTTCATCGAATTCGGCATCACAGACCCAGAGAGCTCCGCCGGAAGCTTCACCTATGAGCCATCATGATCCACAGCCTGACTCGGTCACTGAGGGCCGGGAGCCTGTGTTTGAAGTTCAAATACCTCTTTCGCATACGGCCAATGCAAATCATGTTTTCTCGTGGAGCCTGGTACAGACACTTCTCACGGAGAATGGCACAGATGAACAGGACTTGCTGGGCTATGCGGATGCAACTGAAGTCTTTTTCCAAGGGCAGCAGAACAGTAAGCATCCATCTACAACGTTGCAGCCTCTTACTTCGTGGAAGCTTTACGATAGCTCATACTTTAACTCATGCCCTGGCGATGGTGTTGCACGACTGCAAGACTTGATTCACCTCTATTTTACAAAAGTTAACATTTTCTTCCCCCTGTTATTGAAGAGCGATATCCTAAATATCTTCGAGAGTATAACAGCGAGAGAGGTTTATGGAGATGAAGAGACACCATTGGTCAATATGCCGCAATATGGTCTGCTTCTCGTGGTTCTCTGCCTGGCACTATTGAGTTCGAGTGGGCAATCTGACATATCAATCAAAAACAAGCATTTTTCAAACAGCTCGAACAATCCTGAGGATCAGTTGAGAAGCGAACTATGGAGCAAGGCGAGGTTGATACTGGGTTACATCTCCACTGATATGTCATTAGAAGCTGCTCAGGCGAGTATGCTCGCAAGGTGAGTTATCATTCCATGCCTTGTAAAACTGACTGACGACTCAGCATCTACATGGGTGCGACGGGTGCAGTAGCAGAGGCATTTCACTGGGCGCACGCAACGGCCGTCAAGTGCGAGACCATGGCCCGATTGCAAACTAAGAACGAGAGTATCTCCGACGGCTTCCGTCGCTTGTACTGGATATCCTTCATATACGAATGTGACTTCATATCAGAGATATCCATTGTGTCACCATCTGGTATAGCGAGATATGAAGACAAAATCCCATACCCGGCCTTTACTGCTGAAAGCCACCCTATCTCGCCATCTGCACCAGAGTCATCAGAAGCAACCTCGATAAGGAGCCAGGAAGAGCTCGTCGCGTTCCAGATAACCACAAACTCAGCCATCAGACGCTTTCTCAACACTGTCAATAGTGTTGTTTACGATGACAAGGAGCAGTTCCGGACAAGGAGATCAAACTACGCATCTTGGCTGCTCAGAATATCGGAAGATCTCTGGTCACATCACTCTGCCATTTATCGCAATCTCCCTGAGTTCCTCTTGAGCAGTCCATCCCAAGACATTCCAATGACGGGTGCCGACACAAGCTCTCCTGCGAGTCTGCAGTCACCAACGGCGCGTATCCAGGGCATTCCAGTCGGTAATAATTCATGGAACATCTTGAGACTCAAGGGGAGATACTACGCAGGCCAATACATTATACACAGGCCTTTCATCGAATTTATTGTTCTCAACATCGACAACTTCGAATCGCATCCTTGCAAAGATGCAGTCCTGAGACGATCCAAGTCTTGTTTGGATGGATGCACGGGGTTTATCAAGGTATTTGATGTCCAGACGGTAAATAGCTTGACATGTTTGTTCCCCACTGGGATGGTGTGAGTAACCCTGCCGCTATTACTTTGGCTGTAACTAACCATCTTCCTTTTTCTTTAGGACCTTTACTATGACTATCATCCTGATGGTGGCGACCATCTTTCCACTGTTCAAGGATCTATTGCCTGACGATGTGGAGGATGTAATTCTGAGTGGGAAGAGAAACCTCGTTCGATTCAGCCAGAGCGTGGCAGAGTTTTCATGGCATATTGAAATACTAGAGAGGCTTGATGTGGCACGGAAAAATAGAATAGCAAGACAAGGGGACTGACAAATAATACTTGACTTATAATCCCATATTTAAACTGATTTTGTTTACAGATATAGATATTACTTCTTTATTGCATTGAACTAAAGCTTGATACATGGTATGTCTCATCTCAAGCCTATGCTGCAACAGGTACAGGATGGGCTTGCGGTTGTTGTTGTTTCTTGAGCTCAGCTTTCAGCTTCTCCTCCGGCGACAGCTCAAAGATACCAACACCAGAGACAGATGCTTCTTTAGAGGCCACGTCACTTGCAGTACCTTCCGACTCAATAACCTTTCCTTCCAGCCTCTTATCACCAGCCTTCATGGGGGCATATGTCTTGAGAAGCTCATTCAACTGCTCCCTCTGCATGCAATTCTCATACTTCCAGCTTGCAGCGAGTTCGTCCAGTTCTTCAAAGCTCTTGTCCTTGAAGTAATCCGCCCACTCGGGGATCATGTACTCGGCCATGGTGATTCCTCGGATGCCGCGGAAGACGTGCATGTGCATGCGCCATTGCCAGGGATACTTCTTGGAGTATTGTGCAGGGACGTTATCCTCGAACCACTGGTGTAGTGGACCGAAGAGGCCGTCTTGGAGATGCGCATCGTCATAAGCCCATGAGTCGACGGCGAGATCTCGTTTCTTCTTGATGATGGGTCCGAGAAGCTTGAGCCAGGCAGAGTCTGGGGAGACATGGGTCATGCCCATGACGTTGACGTCTTTGTATGCCCAGATCGACCACGCTGAGCTGTGTTAGTGTTGCCCACGGAATAGAGTCTCGGGCGACCTACCAATACTCTCCGATGTGTAGATAGCCATCTGTCGATCCAGCATATCGTATCGCTCTTGGTTCTGGACTTCCCAATCTGGGTTGTACTCCTTTCGTTCGTATATGGGACCGAATTCACCTGCAAACAGAACCTTAGCTTAAGTCATCAAAAGCACCCAATGAGACTCACCATTCCAGATTGGCACGTTGTGTTTCTTCATAAACTCCACCTTGCGATCGTACATTCTACGAATGTAGCTCTCCTGTTCTTTTGTTCCTTGGAATCGACCGATACGGTTTGGGAACCCAAAGCCGCAATAATCATGAATGGCGTATACTGAGTTGTCCCATACTCTGTCAAAGCCTGTGAAGTCCATGCTGAATCTATATCGACGCTCGTCAGTACATGTTCAAAAGGAGAACTCGATGGATGATACTCACGTGTTGCCCTCTAAGAACAGGATATGGTCAGGATCAATGTTCCTAATTGCTGGCACAATACGGTCGTAGAATGCCAACAAACGAGTCCACTCAGAGTCAGCAGGCTCGTTCATGGGGTTGTAACCGGCAACCCATGGATTGCCCTTGTATCTTCTAGCAATATGTTCCCACAGGTTGATCGCTCGGTCTTGGAAGTGTTTGTGGTCCCAGAATGCGGCGTATCCGGTCGGGTTGTCGCAGTGCCAATCCTGGTTCTGTCCACCAGGCAGGGCATGAAGGTCGAGGATAGTGTAGATACCATATTTGGCGCACTACGATTTTACGTTAGCAGCTGGCAATGACTAGAGTTGTTGCGACTCACAAGATTGATGACTCGGTCGACATGCTTGAAACCCTCTTCCTTGATAACGAATGGGTTCATGTCATCTTCAAAGTGTCTGTAGTTGAGACATAATCGCAGGCAGTTGAAGTTCAAGGAGGCAAGGAATTCAGCATCCTTTTCACCAAAGAAATACTCGAGGAACTTGTCGAAGAAGAAGTCGTGCTTCTCTTGGCCAAGAACCTTGAGGAGCGCTGCTCGTATCTGATGCTCTCGTCCGGGGAAGCCATTCATGAAGTTCTCCATAAGCATCCAGCCGCCGAGGGCCGTCTGTGATGACAACGTCAATATGTCGCTATTTACAATACATCATGAGAGCGTGTAGAATGGGCATGGCTACTTACACCGCGCAAGAGTACTGTATCGCCGTTCGCGTCGACAATGCGATCGCAATGTGTCTTTAGGATTCCGGTAGTCATGATTGAAGTCAGCAGCCGGTGAATTGGTCAATAACAGTGTAAACAATCCAGAAAGAGACGCGCATGGGCTGGTCCTAAATACCCCATGACATCTACTCCCCGGAATATATCCACTCTGCACATCTCATCATCATACCAATGATGTTAGCTCATGAGGGCTCCGTGGATTACCGAGGATACACAATCCTCTCTTCACCATCAAGCATCCCTCGGGGGAGTCAATGCCTTGCCCCGAGACCAAGCTTGGGGGGAGGCGAACCAATCATAGCTCTTCGGGGCAGCTAAAATCTAACCCCGATATTCTCAAAGTGGAACACGAGTCGTGAAAATACGTAGGGGCAACGATTTAGCTCCCCCGAGACACCATGATTGGTCCATCTCGATCCTCCGTCTCCGCAGCATCTTGCTCATGACTATGAGCAATTCTCTGACGATGCAAAGACTTCACAGCTTCCCCGATGGGTTGACTTTACCCGACACATGGAACGATCCCCATGAGCAACATGCGGAGTTCCCCAGAGATTTGGTCTCGACCCCGCAAAGTTTAGCTGTAACGCTATCGAATTGATGGGGTGAATGACACCCGAGTTTTCGGATGCTAACCAGGTGCACTCTAGGTCGGCAGACAATATAGGCAAAAGCAAGTCTCTCACTTCCGGTTTTTTATCACATCACAAACACATATATAAGACAACCTACCATGCAGATTTACCTGCTCTTATCTCCTTCATCAACGCCGACATCTCCTTTGGACTGATCTTTCGCCATGAACTTTCTTCGAAATCGTCTTCCGGCCCCAAAGCAGGACTTGCTCGCCAAGCAAGCCCGCCAGCAGGGCACCAACGATGCAGCCTACAAGCCCTCGCGCATATCTGAGCTCTCCAACGAGTCTCCAAGCTGGTACAAGTCAGCTGCGCGGAGACATCTTTACTTCCTGCTCTTCCCAGCATGTGTTGTGTCATACGCAACCTCGGGGTATGATGGAAGTATGATGAACTCCCTGCAGACTGTCTCGTACTGGGATGACTTCTTCGATAACCCACGCGGTTCTCAGCTTGGCCTCATGAGCGCGATCATGTCGCTTGGCAGCATCTGCTCCACGCCTATTGCGCCCTTTGTTGCTGATAAATATGGCAGACGATGGGGTATCACTACAGGAAGCATCATCATGATTGCTGGTGCCATTCTGCAGTGCGAGAGTACCAACTTTGCCATGTTTGTTGTAAGCCGCTTCATTCTGGGCTTTGGACTGTCTTTTGCTACGACTGCGTCTCCTAGCATGGTTAGTGAGTTGTCTCATCCGAAAGATCGAGTCACCATTACAGCTATCTGCAACACCTGGTAAGTCAATCTTTTCTTCTTGACCCTTATCTTTGCTGACTCTTCTAGTTGGTTTCTGGGCTCTATTGCAGCTGCTTGGATCACCTACGGCACCCGAGTAATCCCCAGCACGTGGTCGTGGAGAATCCCCTCCCTGCTTCAGATGGCACCCAGTCTCATCCAGCTATCGACTGTCTGGTTCCTCCCCGAATCCCCACGATGGCTTATCTCGAACGATCGCAGTGAAGAGGCCCTCGAAGCTCTCACAAAGTACCACGGAGAAGGTGTCAAGACCGAACTAGTAGAGCTAGAATACGAAGAAATTCGAGCCGCAATTGAGCAAGAAAAGTGTAGGTCGCCCGCTGTCGCCCTGTGATTCGTTACTGACAATCCGCAGTATCTGGTCAGACCACTTGGAAGTCTATGGTTAGCACCAAGGGCAACCGCTACAGGATGTTCCTCGTTATTTGCATGGGTCTAATGTCGCAATGGTCTGGGAATGGATTGATCTCTTACTGTAAGTCGACTTCAAAAGCTATAATCTGACTGATCAATCGCTGACTTAATGACTCTGTAGATCTCTCCCGAGTCATGGACACCGTCGGCATCACGAACAAAAAGACACAAGCCCTGGTCAACGGTCTTATCAATATTTGGAACTGGGCCCTCGCTCTCACCAGCGCCTGCTTCGTGGATCGCGTCGGCCGCCGTCCTCTTTTCCGAATCTCTACACTTGGCATGTTGCTAGTCTTTACAGGATGGACCATCGCATCGGAACGCTTTGCCGCCACTGAAGCCAAGTCTGCTGGTGTCGCGGTGATGGCACTCATTTTTGTATACGAGATCTTCTACTGCATGGCTTTCTCGCCCCTTCCAGTAGCATACTCGGTCGAGGTTCTTCCATATTCTATCCGCGCCAAGGGAATGGGCGTGTATGTTCTCGCGACGAAATGCGCTGTCTTCGTCAATCAGTATGTCAATCCTGTTGGACTGGATAGCATTGGATGGCGGTACTATCTCGTTTACGTGGCTGTCCTTCTTGTCGAGAGTTTCATTGCCTACGGTTGGTTCCTTGAAACTAAGGGTAAAGCCTTGGAGGAGATTGCTGTTATCTTTGATGGAGAGGCTGCAGATGTCACCGTTGACGAGCCTACCAAGTCCAAAGTTTTTAGCGCCGAGATGCCAACGACTCTGGAACAGGAGAATGTCGACCGCAAGGTCTAAATTGTAGCTCAAGGCAGGAAATAAGAAGGAAATATTGAGTCTGCTTTTCTCTTGTACCTATCGGATAATATTAAGACCATTCTATTTGGATTTATATAACAATAAAGAATGCAATTATTAGTGTAGGGTAAATAATCTTATCAATTAACTGAATACATACCCCTGTTGACACGCTTCTGATTGGCGGCCATTGTTGGTCCTGCTTCTCCCCGCATGCTGAGGAATTCCGGGGTTTTCAAGGCAAGTGGTATGCGAGACTTGTCCGTTTGTAGTTAAATCGCACCCTCGCGCCAGAGTGCAAAGTCCCTCTGTCATTCCTCTACTACTTATCTCCAACAAGCAAGATGAGCTCATCAAGTCAGGCAAAAGCTAGAGCTCAGGCTAGGAGTATCCGCAAAGGCACACACAGCTGCTGGGAATGTAGGCCTAGCTCCCCATGAGAACAACCAAAGCTTGTTTGCTAACTTGTTCGAGGCCGTCGCCGCAAGATACGATGCCAGTTTTCAGCTCCAGACGATCTGGTGTGTAGGCCATGCGGGAAACGCGGCTCGATTTGCCGCGGTCAAGAGTTTGCCGATGAATCAGAGGCATCTCAACTGTCCATGCGGCATCTGGCGCGTCGCCTGGGTAGGCTCGAGGAGCTGATGGAGAAGCTTGCGGAAAGATCCGCACTCTGTCCATCCACTGGCATCTCTACCCAACACTCACCCGGCATCTCTCAAGTCGTTATGGATGAGCTCGAGTACCCAGACGCACCGACGATAAGAGACCCTGTCCGTCTCGGGACACCAACCATTCCCAGGTCCCATTATACCACTTCATCCCTCATCTCCGGCACAACGCACGAGATGACCATGGATCTCGCTGGACCCTCTGGCCTCGCAGAGACGTTGTACAAACTCTTCCCGTCACAAATCGATGTCAATACCATCTTTGAGGCTAGCGTCGGGCCCCTCTATGTTACAACATTATTCCATCGCCAAGCTGACGTGGCGGAAGGGAACTCGGAACCTCCGGAAGCTGTCGGGGTAATACCATCACCCTCAAGCCGACCGACTCTTCTGGCCAAGAGGCTCTTGCAGCTGGTCATTTGCATGCAGCAGCTCTCCCCAAGGTTCAACCGTCCACTGCCCTCGCTTCGTGCTTCGATGCTAAGAACGATGGAGGAGATTGTTGACGGCGTGGATAAGTTCATCTCGGCTAATCGCGTCGTGTCTACTCTTGAAGGACTCGAGTGTCTATTGCTCTTAGGCTACTGGCAACAAAATGCAGGAAACCTCAGGAAGGGCTGGCTTATTTTCCGACAAGCCCTCAGCGTTGGACAACTGATGGGGATTGACGCCGGCGCAGTGGCCCCTCCTGATACGTCATTCTCAACCCGATATCCTCCCTCGCCACAAATGTTATGGTTCCGATCCGTGGCTTGTGATCGCTACCTGTCTCTCCTGCTCGGTCTTCCAGCCGGCAGCCACGATAACTCCTTCGCTGCTCAGCAGCTGACCGCGAGAGATGCACCCTCAGAGAAGCTGGAGAAGCTGCATGCCGTGGTATCGGAAAAGATGATTGAGCGCAACAACTCTACCCAAATGCAGGCTTACTCTCTGACCCAGCTGATCAGTAGTGATCTCATGGCAGGCCAGGGTCTCATGGGTGACTCCTGGTGGGAAGTTCCCCTCGTTAACACAGAACAAAGTCCAGCATCCGCTGTAGAGGTGGCAAGTCGACTGATTATGCAGATGAGCCATCATCTACTCTTGGTTCTGCTGCATATCCCGTATTTGCTGAGAAACCCGTTGTTTCCTCACGACCAGCAAAACAGCAAGACGATTTGTACCAGCTCGAGTCGCAACATTCTGGACAGATTCCGTGTCTTCCGGAGCTTCAACGACTCAGCCTATGCCTGTCGTCACGTTGACTACGCCGCTCTGGTCGCAGCAATGACCTTGCTGGTATCTCATGCGCAGAATCTGGAGGTTCGGGATCCAACCAATGGCCAAAACATGCATCGCATCACAGATAGGGCGCTCATTATCGCAGTGAAGGACCGAATGAAGCATCTTTCATACCTGAATGGCGACAAGTTCTTTGAGGAATCTACAAATGTCATCGAGAAATTATTACCTCTCCTGAGCTCTCCCGAGACAGAATCCCCCACCTTTGACCCGCAGTGCTCTCCAAGTGTTGAACTGAAGATACCGTATTTCGGCGTCATTACGATTGTGGTGCCGCCGGTTCCGGCATCAGTCCAAAAAGCACAAGTAATGGAGCGTGTCGAGGTACCCGCACCGAGGATGGACGGTGTCACTTTGTCCGCTGGTTTATCACACCCAGAGAGCAAGGACCTGGAATCTCTGGTTCCAGTTCATTTCCACCCAGAAGAACAGCGGAACACTTTCGGTGCAGTTGATGTGATGGCCGGGGCAGACGAGTGGGCAATGCAGGGCATTGATGCGACTTACTGGGCTTTACTTCAATGCAATGGGGTATTTGACGCGTCACTAGAGTCAGAAGAGGATTCTGATGAGTTAAAGACTAAATGAACTGTCCTAAATATACTTGAAGAATAGAATAACGGGCCGGGTTCCTGTAAGTTGTACAAGATAATGGCAACGGGAAAATTGCAGACGTTGCTTCTTCCATTCGGAACCTGAATATCAAGCTCTCTAATATTCGGCATCCAGTTGCTGCTGAACTCCAGCTAATAGATGCACTACTCGAGCTGAATCCCGAGCGAGCCGACAATAGAAAAGATATCTGCGTTAATGCGCATTTCCAAGATCTTTCCATCCTGCCACCGGCAGATAGTATAGTGAAGCAAGTCGAACTTACGGCCGGTGGGCTGAGCAGGCGAAGATCCCAGATAAGGAGGCAGCTCAAGAGGCCCCTTGAAGGTGCCGCTCAACATAGCAACTGTGGCTGTCCAATCCCCCTGCGCAATGATCTGCCTGTACGGCTTGTTGTCCAGGTGCAGATCCGGGAACGACTTGCGGAGACTCTTGAGCGTTGCGAGGAAACCCTTGAGATCGAGAGGCTGGTCCGTCAGCCCATAGACCTTGACGTCCTCGGACAGGTGCAGAGCCTCGGCAGTGAAGGTGCCAGCGTTGAAGGCGTCGTCGGCCTTGGTCATTGTAGCCTTGTTCGCTTTGGCATTGTCGACGCCGGGCTTGGTCGAGAGAGGTGCCGTATAAGGGTTGAGCTCGATGTCGGGAAGGTTGTCAGCTGGTGGAACGGGAAGGATTCCCATCTGGCGGAACATGATAGGACTGTCGACCCACAGGTACTCCTCCATCATCCACCCCCCGTCCCAACGGGCAATTGTCATGAGATCAAACTTGACAGGACGCATCGTAGGCGGCAACCAATTGCCCGAGAGATCAGAAACAGCACCGCCATTGATGGCGCTAGAGACAGAGATGGCCACAGTCCAGTCACCTTCGCCAAACATGACCCTGTAGTTGTGGTTGTGAGGAGCCGCATCAGGGTAGCTTGAGAAGTAAAGGCGGAGGTCCTCGATGTGCTCCGTCAGGTTCATCACGACGCCGCCGGGGTAGTACATAGTCGAGTTTGGGTGGTGATTGAAGTGGGCAAAGTCTTTGGCAATGAAGGCGTCGTCCGAAACTTGCATCTGGCGTTCGTTTTCGGCCACCGTCCAATGGTCCTCGCTGTTCTGGGCGACTGGGTGCTGTGGGCTAACGCCTATGGTACCTGAGAGGGAGTTTAGTTAGCAAAAGGTTGAAATAGATGATGGGTTTGCTGAGTAGGACTTACGTTTGCCAAGGGATTGGGCATCTCCACGAGCCATGAGATGGATCGATGATGGAATGGAAAGGCCACAAGCCGAGACAGCCGTGGCCAAGCAGGCCAGTGAAATGATGGTCGGGAGGCGCATATTGAAGAATCAACTGATAGAGTGCAGTAACTGATTGCTCCGATGGGCCTAAATGAAGTTGCGCGACTGTCCTATTAAATAGATTTTCACTGCAGTCACAGCGTTCTCAGACGAGAAGGATATTGCACCAACCACCACAATTGGTCAGCTGCGAAGCTAATGGCCGCCAATGGATAAGCACCTTTCATCTGATTTCTGATTCCAGTAACCGACTTCTTTCAATCGAGGATGCCTCCAGTCTTGTCCGTGTTTTCGGCCGGGCTCCACCAACATCTGAATAATCACGACCCGTGGGGAGCTAACTCAAAACAGGCTTAGTGTAGCTTAAGGCTCCGTTGTTAGCCACAGAATGTCGACTTTAGTAATTAGGAGAAACTGGTCTAGTGCTTAAAAGAGCCTAGCATCTTTCCAATGCCCTGCCCCGCGTTTTCGGCCGACAGGTCTACAATGCACGCGTTCGAGCTGCTTACGATAATGGGACCGTTCGCTGGGATGTACCGGCCGGGTGAAGTATCGATGATATGGCCACTGATAGAACAGACCAACTAAACGTTAGCTAGAAGAAGAGATCGGGGAGCGGCGACGAGACAGCAAATTGCTAAACAATGGGAATTGTTTAACGGTAATTCCTCGGAGAAAGTATTGCCTTGAATTCACATAGCACGTGCACGGCTCCACCTCATCCTTGTCCTACCTCTTCGTCTCCCGTCCAACCCTCAGTTATCCTCCCAGATGGCATTGAACATTACGATAATGGTACAGCAATTCATCAGCCCATCTAGGCCTACGACTTGCTTCCGAAATTTGAAATAAACAGCCAAAGCGCAATGATGGAAGCCATCGAGTTGCTAACTCTCCCCTTAGCGTACCAGAATGGCTCGGCCCGCCTCCTCACAGGAGACCTGGTCGTACGCGACATTGAGCACTGGTGTCATCGAAAAGCTCACAGAGGTGGCATCGAGCCAGTCATGGCCGTCGTGTTCTTCAACACGGGCCCTGATGCTGTAGACTATGTCAAGATAAAGGCTCATGTTGCTGCGCGGGTAAGTCAGCAATTTCCCCATTCGCACCATGGACTGTAGCGAGGACAATAGCTGCAATGTGGCATAAAATACTTTCTGGCGTCTCCTTTTCAGATCATAACTGACACACTGCGAAATAGGCTGGTGTTGACTACTGGGTATATGAGATGCCTGCCGACACGTCAACGATAGAGGTCATGAACCAAGTCAAGAAGCTTAACATGAACCCCCAGATACACGGCATCCTTATACAGCGCCCCTTGCCCCAGCAGTTAAATGAAGCAAAGATCATGGGGTACATCGATCCTGTCAAGAACATTGAAGAATACGATAATGGTCAGGCGGACAATATTGCCGCAGATGCCCTGGTCCGCTTGTTGACCAGGTATGGACTCCTAGAGTCGGCACAGCAGGCCAAAATCCAGATCATCGGTTTTGGAAATATCATCACGAAAGACTTCATCAAGCAGATGAAGCGCCAGTTCCCCTACGTGAGCGCTTCAAAAGACTTCGACCCATCTCATGACACCAGTAGAGACAAACAGGAAGCTGAGGAGGAAGTCCAGGCACCGCGCGCTTCCATGATCATATCAGAACTGCATCGCGGACCTGGCTTCATCAAGGAATCTATGGTCAAGCCAGAAGTGAGCGTCTTGGTCGATCTTGGCTTCTACGTTACAGAAAAAGGCGTCATCGGCGATGTGAGCCACGCGCTCTTTGACCGGAGTGATCTAGCAATCGCTCCGACACCGGGAGGAGTTCTTCCCATCTTGTTATGGATCATGATGGAACGCACGATTAAGGCTAAGCAGATGATTGCGAAGGAAGATCTGCGAGGGTGTTGTTGTTCACCTATGTGAGACTAGCAGAGGTGGCTTTTAGGCTACATAGACTTTCATCTACTGCAGTAGTTACATTGTGTCTTACTTATATGACTTGATAGCATTTTTGCACTCCGTCAGACGCGACGACATGGCTGTAAAGATCATCTCACCTTCAGCCTAATCAGGCAACGGCCGCAGCGAGCGAGTCAGCGGGGTCATGGCTTGGCCCGTTCATCTCACTCTATGTTCCTCCGTTTTTTTCACTGTAATAGTTCTGCATCCCGTTTTTAAATCCAGAATGGACTGCGATAAGGAGAGTAACCACGTTAATATCTCCGGTATTGATGAAGACAGTCTCAAACATCCAAAGCCAGATACCAGTCGAGGAGCCGGAAGCCGTCGTACCCGGGCCGAGAGCAAGCCTGCACGTTGGTGGGAGGGTCTTTGCCCATTATTCTCGAAAACAATGCAATCTCTAGAGCCACCAAGTGCGAGAGAAGAGGACTGTCTATCCTTGCCCAGCTATCCTGCAGAAGCGAAAGCGCGGACGCGTGCTATTGACCAATACCTCGCTGCTGAGTTCCAGCGGAGCAAACGGCAATTAAAAATCATCCTTTTCGGCGATGAGCATGAGAAAAGTCTTTTTCTGAAACAAGCCCGCCTTCTTGAGGTTCCGCTTTCCAATGAAGACCGTGCAGATGTTCGGGCCGAAGCGAGGCGCTTTGTCGCATCGATATGCCGGGAATGCTTGCATATTGTCGATGAACATGCCTGCAAGCCAGAATGGATCAATGCTCATCCAGTTCTGGGGCGTGTCAAGGAGATTGTGTCGAGCGAAGAGCCCGAAGATGAGGAGACGGTCGAAAGCATGGTGAACCTGTATTGCGACGCAGAATTGCGGCTCGCGCTCATGCAGTTTGGTCATAACTTTAACGATATCGAGCGACGATTCTTGAACAGCCGCTATCCGCATATTCTCACCTGCCCCTGCACCGCAAATGGCAATCTGAGCAAGCTCTTGAAGCGAATCTTTGCGCCAGAGTACGTCCCTACAGAGCATGACTGGTTTCACTTTGACCAGCGCCGTTCGGGGCGAGTGGCCCAGGAGGCTCTCATCCATCGAGACAGCCACACGCTGCAGCTTTTACAAATCACGGATCGGTCAACGCAGAGACGAAAATGGATTCATGTTTTGGTCGATGACGCGGCCTGCCTTCTTTTTATTTGTAACCTAGCCATCTACGACCAGACTCTGCTAGAAGACGAGACTATAAACAGACTCCACGAAGATCTCATCCTCTTTAGCTCGCTGGCCAACTCAAGATGGTTCGCCCAAACGCCATTCCTTGTCATTTTGTCAAATATTTCGGCATTTAGGAACAAGATTCTGCAGTCGCCGCTGTCCAAATGGTTCCCCCAATTTGAGGGAGGCAGTGACGGAGATGCGGCGCTCGATTTTATTGGAGACCGGTTCCGGGAACTCGCGAAAGCTGACCAGAATATGTATATACACGCTACAGATATTGATAGCGCTGAGGGCGTGATAGCTGCTATTGAGACTATGGAGTATAGGTCGCTCGGTAAAGTCTTCGAGGAGATTCATATGCCTCCTGCCAAGCATAAAGACTAACTTGGTGTTTGAGAGCCTTAAAAAGGTCACAAAACACATTTGGGCCTTAGCACAAGACACAATGGTATAAATCGTACGATTTCAACACTTGGGTCAGGCACCAACTAGGGAAAAATGCAATACTGCCAAGACAAAAGGCGCCACTTTATCATTTTTCAGGTTTTCTTGGCTACATATTAAGTTTAATTAATTGGTCTCTATAAGTGGCAGGAGACAATGACATAAGTACGGATCTATTTATAGATTAGAGACCTTGCCCTTACAGTTCATTAAACCAAGACAGACCATGAGGCTTCCAAATTGTCGATGATATCAAAAAGCTACATAAGTACATACTTAGTTGCAAGGGATAGGACTACCTGGGTCTTAATTCAACATAACCACAGTAATCATAGCTTGATAATCATCAAAGCTCAGGAGAGCCTGATTTGATCCTTTACCCTTGTAATCATCGGTCTGAGATACAACTCATTCAATCTATTTCTTAGATAATGGTTGAAGCCATACGTCAAGGCATTAGCCAGTCCAATAAACTGCGTTGGAGCTTGAAGGGCAACGTTGATTGTTTTCGAGTTCGGATTCCCAGATGCCTCCATAAGTCGATTAACGAGTCCAGGCATCCAGAGAAGCACATACATAAAGGGGTATGCGTTAAGTAGCAGCATTCTCTTGATCTCAAGTTCGACTTGATCAGCATCCGGGCGCATATGGAATTCACTGGCGTTGGTTTGCAATACGCTCAACTGACTTTGCTGAGACTGCCTTGCTTGAGATGGTTCGGGGAAAAGACTGCTGGAATCTTCCAGTATTGTCGGATCCGCTCCAGATTTCGATGCTGTAGGTCGATGCCGCACGACGCCTCCTTTTGTCTTACTAGAGCCGGCTGGTGATCTCTCTCCCAATTCAATATTGATCTCCTTGAATCTGGTATCTTGAGGGGAACGAGGCGGTTGAAATTCCTCACAGAATGCCTCCGGGTTAGTCGCTGCTATGCTTGGTTGTCCTCGCTCAAATGGATCAAGTTCGACTTCTTCCTCGCCCATGACCTGGAATCCGCTTCTTTTCGGGCTCTTGAATGGAAGGGATGCGATTTGATTGCTAGATGGCGCATCACATCGCAGTTGACGTGTCCTGCGGGGCTTAGACCCGAGTCGTCTTCTCAAGTACACCCAGATGTAGATATAAATGGAAATTGTGCTGAAGATGCCAAAGATACGCCAGCCATGTGCCATTGTGTACCGTAGATCAGGGCGATTTATTCCTATCCAGCACCAGTTGCCACCGACTGGTTGCATCTCCCCCATGGAGGTTGGTATGATGCTTGTGATGAGAGGAAGGATGGAAATGGAAAGGCAAATACATATTCTTTTTGTCATGGACACTGATGGCATATAGATTCGTCTTGTTACTGTAAAGAGAGTAACAGCAGCGATGGCCAGTATCGAAAGGTCTACTCCTTGAGCTGAAAGCTGGCCTATGAAGCCATTAACAGTACAAAGTCTCCCACTACTAAGTTCTCCGTTCTTAAGATGCCAAATACCGGATACGGAATTATTCAGGTTATTTGTAAATTCTCGAGCTATTAGAAAGATAAAGATGGCAAGAAGAGACCTATTGCATACCAAAAAACATCAACTCCAGAATTAGCATTTGCCTGAAAGTTCGGATATGGTGATAGTAAATGGCAAACGAAATGAGTACACAAGTGGTTGCGAAGAATGACATGACACTTCCTGCCAAAGTGACGGATGAGATCGCCACATGGATGTCGAACGTCATTCTAGAGAATCTCAATAAAAGCAACACGAGATGAAAGAAATAAGGACTATGGTTTAAGAGGGTGATCCAAATAGTGCCCTAATTTGCTTGGAAATAATCACTGTATCACGGTCTTTCTCGAACCGTTTAAATATTCTGTTGTCATGATCAAAGCTTCTACTTTTTTGCACCCTTTTGTCGGCCCGACATTTGTTTCACCGCGGAAGGGGCCGAGAGTTCCCTTCCGCTCCCCTGTCTAACAGGGGGTTCGTGTGGGCTATGGCATCAGGCGCGTCAAACGCAGCTACCAATGGCGTGCTCTTAGTATTCTCCATGGCAGTAGAATCATTGAGCCATTTGGTAAGTGAGTTGACTTCTTGACGTCACTTAGTAAGATTTTAAAGGAGCTTGGCATATCCTGCTGGGTGTGAAAACTAGCAAAGAACCTTCAAATCTGGGTATCGCGACGAAATAATACTAGAGTTGCGACATTGACGGTTTGTTTTAGATCCTTATCTCGCAAGGTACTAATAATATCCTTCAGTATCTATATCTTGTTTTAGTTCTGCTACTCAATCTTAATAACAACTTTGCTAAAATGCTTCTGGTCCACCAGATACTGGTAAGCACTTGGATTAATTAGCGTAGCTTCTAAATCGCGATGGTACATGGTCAACTTACTCTTTGAGCTCCTCGAGCTTGAAGACCTGCTGGTCGAGAACGGGTTTGATATCGGAAGCCTCAATTGCGCGAACCTTGAGAAGTTAATAACCAGGTAATGAAAAGTGGCGAAAGAGGCAGCGCGAAACACGATTACTCAAGAACGTACCATTGCTTCGAATTGATCTCGGCTCCCAACAACGATTCCCCTGACAACAGCCATGCTGGACAGGATCTGAGGGAAGCTCGGTCCAGTCTCACCCGGCCCAGCAATCCAACCAATGATGGTAACAGCCCCGCCGAGATTCACAGCTTTGAGGCTTTCCGTGATAGTGTGCGCGCCCCCAACTTCGAGGACATGATCAACACCGCCTTCAGTGAGCCTCTTGGCCTCCTCCCCCCAGTTCGGAAGCTCCTTGTAGTTGATGACGTGATCAGCTCCAAGGTCCTTCAGCTTCTGAGCCTTGGCTGCCGAAGACGTTGTGGCCACAACTCGAGCACCCGCAGCCTTTGCGAACTGCAGAGCAGAAATGCTGACACCACCAGTACCCTGGGTCAAGACCCAGTCGCCAGGAAGAACTGCCTTCAGCCCGTAGAGAGCATTCCACGCCGTGAGGGCGCTGCAGGGCAGGGTTGCAGCCTCAAGATAGCTGAGGTTCCTTGGCATATCCACAAGTCCATTCTCGTTAAAGACACCGTACTCCCGCAGAGTGCCATCAATAGAGCCACCTACCGCCGATCCCAAGGCCATTGGGGTCAGCGGTCCACCAAAGTACGTTTGCATAAACAAAGTCATGACCTTGGAACCTTCCTGAAAGCGGGTGACCTTCTTCCCAACTGCCACGACTTCTCCGGCGCCATCAGAGCCTGGAATTATGTTTGGCTTGACATCAAAAGGATAAGTGCCCTGAACGAGTTAGTCAGACTGATCGTGGTAGAGAGAGGTTATTTACCTGGGCAATCATGATATCGCGGAAGTTGAGAGACGCTGCATGGAACTTGACCAGAACTTCATTGTCAGAAAGCTCAGGGAGAGGCTGTTGGGTGTCGAACTTGAGGTTGTCAAAGCTGCCCTGGCCGACGACAGCCCAGCCCTTTGTAGTTTTTGGCAGAGACATGATGAATAGAGTAAAGTGGTTTGGTAGGTAGTAGATACGTGAAGAAACTTGGTTTAGTTATTGTTGGATGGGTCAGTTAATACGTGGGTTGATTGCATGGTTTTATACTTCAAGAAATAGACTTCTGCCACTCTTGCGTTTATAATCGAGATGTCAATTACGCCACATGGACTATGCTGCTGACCAATTTACATCTCATTGCCAGGATACCAACCATTTCCATAATGGCTCTCGCGGGAAAAATACAACTCGAGTTAAATACTGGTACTGAGAGACTGAGAAAACCTACGTTTGTGGTTGGCTGCAGATAGTGGATCACTGTCCGTATTAATACGGTAGCGCGGTCAGGCTAGACATGAGCTTCCGTTAGGTCAGATCACCGAGTATGTGGGGGGCAATCCATGGGGCAGCGGCGCTGATGACACTCTAGTTAGTCTCTGCATGACATTAGGTGCTGGGCTAAACTCGCTGCGGGGTTGAATTGGACTGGATTAATTCAATCCAACTACCTCATTCTATTAAAGGAAGCAATGTTCTCATACAGTAAGACGATTAATAGCAAGATTTCCCCCAAAGACAACAGAACCCGGCCATTTCATAATATGTTCCCACTCACTTCCAAGAACCCCATTAATGTAGCTCAGTAAACCAGCTGGCCATGGACTCAGACACCAATGCTTGTTGTAACTCATCAAAACAGCAAAGTGGCCTAAGATAACAAGTGCTGCGGGGTGGCGAACTGAGCACAGATCTAGGAAGATCTGGCTTACCTCAAGTCCCCAACCCCAAACTATCTTTGCAGGCTCAGGGTCGCCGACGTTGTCCGACAGCGTTGCAATACGGCGGAATAGTGCTCTCACGGCCTGGAGGCATGCTCTCATATGAACCCCTTGAACGTGACTAGTTATGCATCTCTGTAGAAATGCAAGCTGTGGATATCGTGTTTCAAGATCATTCTCAGTGTCTTTGTACTTGGTAGAGAACTTGGTGAGAAGCCATGATCCTGAGATTACAGCCGGGGGGAAGCTCTGCTGCACAAACATGATTGTAGATCTGCTGAAGCGAAGTGCTTTCAGCAACTCCTCAACCGGATCGAATGGCGATTCGGAGCAGATGCCACTTGGGCGATAGATTGGTTCCGCTACGGCATACATTGACGTGAAAGCAGAAAATCCCAGCAGAGCTTGTCCATGCGCCTGAGTCAAGGATTCAAAATGCGGCCTAGCTCGGGTAATTGCAGCTTGTTGGTGCGCAACAGCTCTGGCGTACCATCTGGACTTAGAGCGATCTTCACTGTAGAGCTGAAGGGCGGTGAGACCCAGGATGCTATTCAGTAAGTAGTGGTGAGAGAAGCCCAAGCGAACAAGGTCATGTTGCAGCTGCCTTGTGGTTTCCGTCATGTCGCCTGTCACAGGATATCGATGCCAGTGCTCCAGTAATTCCAGATCAGCTAAGCTGTCTTCGTTCAGTGGTGGCTTGGTCAGCGTCGGGGATGAGAAACTGCACACGAGGTTGGTCCGTTCGCACTGGAGGCATCGCGGATGCACCTCGTTGCACTAGAAAGGTTAGCTGCGGGTTCTCTGCTTTTGGTACTGGGAAGATATTCACCTTGGCGTGTTTCTCCTTGCATTGAACACAGCCCTCTCGGGACTTTCTGTGACCTCTCCGCTTTCTAATCATATCTACCATGCCTCTGTGTTGCATTGCAAGAAGATACGCTGGCGTCACATGCGGCCCGGGCGCCGTATAAATACGGCGATTAGAGTTTATATGCGGAGTTCGTTGATCTTATCAGTAGAGGGCTGACAAATTGACTACTGTAGCGCCGACCACATGTTAGCCTATACCTGAAGACATAAGCTTGTAATCGGGGCATTTTCATTGGTCGCTCATCATAGTTATCTAATCTATATTAATACTTATGTAATTATTTCTATTAGAGCAGCTTTATTTTAAAAATCCTAATAATTGAAAGAGAAAAGAATTATATATATATATAATAAGTCAAGTATTACTGAGCAAAGCCACCAACCCTGCTGGTATCCAGTCTTTCTCACTTTCCGCCTCCCAATATTCATCGCCCTCGCTCTTCTGCGTTGCTATCTCATACATCCACCACCCAATCACTGGCTGAAGCGTATCAGGGCCCGTCTCCAAGTCATCTTCATCAGTGCGTTTAAAAGTGACTGTCGAGATCTCACCTTTCTCCGTGACTACATGCCTCCCATCAGAGTCGGCGCTAATGGTATCGCAATATCTGCCAGTTCGGTCCAGCTTCTCGCCACTACTTGAGACCTTCATACCCATGGAACCCGCAATCATCATCGCCTTGTACACGAAGCCATTGTCATCCACGTCAATAGGCGCACTGGCCCATCCTATTGGGATAACATCTGTATCAGTTCGGTGGTATCGGACATTATCTAGGACGCAGCCCGGTCGAGTCTTGTCTGACGAACTTATGTCGACTGCTTCCTGGGGTTCATAGTAGAGCGCATCGCCTTTTGAAGACCAGAAGCAAAAGGCTGTCAGCCAACCAGATATGTAATGCACCCCACTGCCCCGAGACTCGTGAACCATACGGGACCAGAAGTCGACAATTTCTGGATCTGTAGGATCATCGAATGTTCGAGCCATGCGGTTAAGCACTGGGACCAAGAGTTGGTGAAAATGATGCAGCTCTTCTGACGGCTGACTGTCCGGTGGTAAGCCGTTTGTAAGCGTGGTAAGGCCATCTAGGCGTGTCCCAAGGTTGGACCAATCTTCTTTCGTTCCCAGAAGTGTTATCGACGGCATGCCACAGTAGTAACTGAAGCTATAGTTAAAATACGAACGAAAAGCACCCGCCATGACAACAGATGCAGCCACAACGTCTGTGTCCGTAGTGGTTGTAAAGTCCGGTATGATCCATTTATGTAAGCTCTTGTCTTTCATGTTTTGGCCCATGCCTTCAGCAAGGACTTTCGCCATCGCTCCCATGTCTTGCTTCTTCAACATCTCTGGCGATATGACACTCAAGCATTTCTTCTTATTATGCGCAACGAACAAGTGTCGAAGTGCGTCGGCATTCCGATTTATAAAGAAGCTCAGCTGCGTCAGAATTGCCAACCAAATATCGTCTGGTCGGAGAATGAGATGATGATGTTTGCTGTATGCTTTAAGCGCGCCCAGCACAAACCCATTGGTAGCACTGATGATGTCTGTTTCAGAATCGAACGACGACTGAATGATGCATTTGACCTTTTCTTCTTCTTTGGGGCACATGTCATCAAATTGCCACCGGCGGTCTATCTTTCTGAACTCGTATGCTTTTATGAGCCTTGGAGCGTTGCCCGATGGTCTGATAATGACGGGCATGCTGAGCTTGCGACTGGTGTTACAACTAATAGGCTTCGCAAATATGTTGCTTTCTTAATGAACAAGTATCCTTAAAATAAGAGGGGGATAGCAAGTGAGGAGGGATTGTAGAGTGCGGTAGTTCTAATAAATTAGGCAGTAGTCTCACTATGCCGCTTTAAGAGCTGCCGCGGCCTATCCCTCTGAGGCTAAAGTATGCCTGAGGCCTCAGTGGACACAAGGTCGTACTGGCATTCTTTCCCATCGCGAACCCGACCATTATACAAAGGCCCGTGCGATCCTTCCTGACCATCTTCATACCACATAGAAAAGCCCAGCGGTTTCAAATATCCACCTCGAATGTGTGCCCCGTTGTGAACATAACGGAGGCCTTATCCTTGAGCTCCCAATTAACGGTCATATATATACATCTACAAGCTTCTTTACACATAATCACGGCAACAGAGACGCGTGGCACAGTGTGCATGTGATACTAAGATACGAGAGCAAACCTACCAGTTCCTCACGGGCGGTATAAGTATAACGGATGTTTTTGCCAGAACAGCTGAGAGCTGTGTTTCAAGGATAGTACAGAAGTTAAGGGTTATATAGCCCATCTAATAATTACCCTCCTTGTTACATTAAGGGGATGGGAAGTGAGAACAGCGGCAATAAGATAGATATAGTTAACAGTTTCCGGTCGATAAGGTTAATAGATAAGGAAATAATAAATCAATCTACAATAACATTTTACTACTAAATTTAACACACTATAGCCCCTCTATAAAGGCTATAAAGACTAAACTAATTAAATTAAAGTTATTATTAAAGTTCTTAGTCTTAATAATAGAGGTTATTTAATATATATACTGCTATATAGTAACCTATCTATTATAGAGTTAAATAGCTTAAGGCTCTGTCCCTTTATATACCTTTTAGTCTGTTTTATCTATAAAGACTTAAGGCTTTTATAGAACAGTATTATATACAGCTTGTGCGAAACCGAGCCCTGGACCTGTTGAAATATTCCTCAGTAGAGGTGCGGACGTGAATCTATACGGCGGGTAGTATGACTGTATCTTGCAAGCGACCGCTTCTGTACGTGCCTTATCCAAGCTCGATAACACTGTCTATACATATTTTACAGAAGCTGCTTGATAGTGGCAACAATGTCAATGCAGCCAGGGGCAAATTCGGAAACGCGTTACAAGCTGCAGCTTACTCAGAGAGCCCGATATCTGACGCTGGGAGTGTCGAAGAAATACTATATAGGATTGGCGTAAAAGCCAACCTGTAGGGATGGATGTATATTAATAGCTATTAATAGAGCTTTATAGAACTATTATAAGGACTAACTATAAGTAAGATATAAATTATAACCCTTTTATAATTTTAAATTGTTTTTTAGTTTTTTCTCTTCTATTTTTCCTTTTTTCCTTTTCTACCCCTCTACCCCCTCTCTCATCCATATTCCTCGTCTTTAGCGCTTTAGTACAAGAATCTATATAACTCTACCTATTGGCGCGACGAATCTGTGGCTGGAAGTCAGTCACAGGACTGCCGCTAATCATGTGTCCATTTGCTAAGTTGTAGAATCCAATAGTCTGGTTTCCGTCGCTGTCTTGAAACTTGGGAGGGAAGTTATAGCTCATAATAGAAAAGTAATTCTTCTCCCCTAATAAGACAGCACCCTGTCCTTCGGGCAAAAGGTCCTTAGCTGCATCGCCTTCGATAGCGAACTCATGTCGAAGGCCGAGGATATGACCTATCTCATGCTGGAAGATGTTCTTCAGGATGGGCAAATTGTTACGATCAAAAGCCCGGGTGAAGACGATAACGTCCTGGTCGATTTCATGGGGGAAGAAGGCCCGGGCAAGTGTGTTCCGTCCATTTCCGAAAGACGGATTGACTCTATACACGAGGTAAAAGTTGGCACTCGCTTGTTCAGTTGTCTCAATTATCGAAATGCCGATATTGAGTTCATTCCAGGAATCAGCAGCTTCTTGAAATGCTGTAGCCGCAGTTCGAGCAGTATCCGGGGATGGGAAGCTCTGCGTTTGAACAAAGTACTCGAGCTTCCTCCCGCCATTTGGCTTAACATCCCAGCGAGGCACAATAGTCCCAAAGCCTACAACAAGAGAGTCAGGCTCGTCTGGGGCATTGTCGCCGGTAGTGCCAGCGAGGTTAGAGATGGGGGCAGGGCCAAAGCTTGGATCTGTCTCCTCCTGTGTATTACAGGGGTACTTGGTGATTTCGGCGACAGCAGCCATTGGAGCGACAGTAGGGTTTGTTCTACCAGAGACAAGAGCAGCAGCGGCGCGTTCGTTAATATCGCCGCACCAGGGTTTGAATTCTTGAGCCAGTTTGAAGATGAGAAGCGATGATAATTGAGTATCTATGCTAACAGAAGCGGATATTTATATTCAAATCCCCCCCTCGACTTTGTCGGTCAACTGGCCATGTTCCTACTCCTGGTCTTTTTCTCTCTCCTTGTCTCCCTTTTCTTATGTCTGCTGACCCATTCAAAGACATGCAATGGAATTTGCCTGGGTCTCCGTGTTTTGACGGAAGTATGGCACCAAACTGACAAAACGCCAGTCAGCCAAGACTTAAGCAGCCTCAAAGTTCTCTTCTCTAAAACCTATACGTAGTCTTGGCAGGTGGCTATACATGGGGTCTGAGACATAATCGGTTTTTAAACGATCAGGGCCCTAATTCTTATTTGGCTCTATGTTTGGTTCTTGTAAGTTTGGCGTGCAGTGTGATGGGGCATGTATTAGACGTTAACCCTAATGGATATGCCGACAGGTTGTTCTTGATATCGCCTTAAATATCAGCGTCTGAATCAAACCATTTGTATTTGTCTCTCTTGGGAAGATAATAATCACGATTGACACTGACTCTAAACAGCATGGTCTTGAACTTTCAGTTCGAGGATATAACGGTGACAGGTGATAGCAAAGCTAAAACCGATGGCCAATGGCAGGGTGTGCCACCATACCGCAGGGGGGATTTATAATCTCGATCATTGGATCCTTGTCGATACACTTTTTTCAGCTAGCTATGTTTTCGGCTCCTTGCATATGGGGTTCGGTGAAGAGTGCGACTTGGCTCATTCCACCCAACTGGATTCCTAATCACAATTCGAGTCACAACTCTGCCAACCTTTGATCCATTTCTCGCGCCATAAATTAAGGTTTGGACTGCAGGAAGTGTGCTCAACCTTAGTTTGTATCTCTATAGAGATGGCCACCTCGAAACTTACGTTATGTCCTTTTTGCAGAAATATCTGTCATTTTCTGGAGCGGGGAAAGCCATCTAGAACGATCTGTCTCAGCCAAGATGTGTCAGTGCTGTAGCACTGTTTGACTTGTTATCACGAATTAAACGCCTTACAGCTTAAACAAGGAATATCAGCCTAGTGCAAGAATCTGGAATCATCGACAATCGGCGGAGTTCTCGTCATGTATGGACTGCGAGGCCAGCCCAATGTTGATTGTGGCGAGCTGAATCTTCATTTAGGTTAGCTCATCACTGCGGCTGAATATTGAGGCTGGCTGAAAGTGCTCTAAGACATGAAATCATGGCCCATGTCATTTGGTGCAATTGAATACCTCCTTGGGAGTCACCAATCTGCGGAAGCAACAATAGAGCTGTTGCTCGCAATGGTGCCAGGTGTTGGCTCTACAGAAGCCCGTAAGCTATTCTGTCGTTGATGTAGAACAATAAGGCTCAGCGCACAGCATCGAACATCTCACCTCCAATTTAATTACTTATTGGGCCCTGTCATCAGGCGACCAACCTGTAATCGATCATTTCAACGTGAAGAGCGGCATGTTATGGTCGACGAGAAAATCGGCCACAACACAGTGCAAGGTTTGATTCAGCTTCCATGACTCAGCCTCCCTCCGCCCCATCACCTCATCGGACAATCGCCGCCCACAGTCAACCTTGCAAGGCACTCGCGCAGGCTGACACTAGACGTTCTTCAATTTAAGTTGAAATTACGTTTTAATTATCTTATTTAAGCTTTTGCATTTTCTTAATCTGTATCTTGGCATAATAGAGACTGATGACAGAATGAAGGGGCGAATGCGATAGTCACGTTGCTGCCCTACACTCCGGCCGCCTAGTTTTAGCTTTTGAGCCCTGTAGGTAGCTATTCTGGAGCTGTGTTTATCATTATGAGCACTACTTCCCATCTCTGCATACATCTGAAAGATTCCTTACGTTGCGCCGATTGCCTACTTTGAATATGGCAGAAAGTACTACCTCTGCTGTATCACCTGAATTCTGTCAGGAATGCGATGCTTTGCTCTGTGGAAACTGGATAAAAATCTCTGATAGCCAAATGAGCGACGGGGCAGAGTACCGACACCATGACTCCACCAAATCTCTCCTGGAGTGTTCAAGAAGAACATCCTGTGCTATCTGCAAGGAGCTTAGTTGGCCACAAACCCTCGATTGTACGTCGCCGGTGACCTTTACGGCAGAGATTGGTCGCGACGGAGGCACAATTCTTTTCTGGGCTGGTAGCCGCAATTTCCACACCTTTATTCTCTACCCGGAAAGAGGTAGGCACCTAACCCTTGATTTCACTGCATCTATACTAACGTGTAAAGATCTATCCAACCTCATCATTCCTATTGGGCCGGGAAGTCGAGGCACATTATCTGAGACTGGTAAAGCTTTTATAAGAGAGAACCTAGAGTCTTGCCAAAACAAACACGAGATATGTCGAGCTTCGCGACTTGGGAGCACGACACTTCCTAGTCGATTGATAGACGTGGGTACTACCCCCACGTCTTCTGTGAGAGTCATCAACACAAAGGACATATCAATCGGACCCTACGCCACCCTTAGTCATTGCTGGGGTGATCTCAAGTTCGTTCAGCTTACTAAGGACACTATGCCAACACTTAACAATGGGATAAACACTGCAACGCTGCCGACTACCTTCAAGCACGCCGTCGAAGTCGTGCGCTTTATTGGTTTGCAGTACTTGTGGATCGACAGTCTTTGCATTTTGCAGGACTCGCCTCAGGACTGGGAAACTGAGTCATCTAACATGGGAAGCATCTACCGGAATGCGTATGTCAACATTGCTGCTTCGAGTTCAAGGGACAGTAACGGTGGTCTCTTCTTCTACCGTGATACCAGCAACCCCAAGAGCCAGATTAGACAGGCCATTCCAGTAACTCTAGGACCTGCCAATGACAATAAGGGCATCCAACCTGAGAAATATTATCTGGTAGATCAACGCCTATGGGGGTCGGCTATGGCAAGTCCGCTTAATGAGAGAGCCTGGGTGATGCAGGAGCGGCTGCTCTCGCCGCGCATCCTTCATTTTACCCAGGAAAGGATATACTGGGAATGCCTCGAAGAAAAGTCATGGGAAGGACTTTCAAGTCTTCCAGGAAATCTCATTCGGCAGACGTCAACGCTTCTATTGCGAACCGAAGTCGACATCACGTACCTAAAGAATATTGTGCTTTCGGAGGCCACAGGCACAGGTTCCACGGACTGGTATCAAAAGGTTTACGTTGCATGGGGGCAACTCGTTGAGCAGTACTCAAAGTGCCGCCTCACAAAGGAAGGAGACAAGTTGATTGCAGTTCATGGACTCATCAACAGACTGAAGGATGCGATTAACGACGACTGCCACGCTGGCCACTGGAAGTCTCAAATGCCTGCATCCCTGTGCTGGCATGTTAATTGGGGCCATCCTGATGCTTTCAAAGCCCCGTTCTCCCATCGTCGGCCCCATGAATGGTTAGCCCCGTCTTGGAGCTGGGCCGCGATGAAAGTGCCAGTCTGCTGCAGGATCCCTGTAGATGGTATCAGCCTTATCGACATCGTCACCATCAAGACCTCATGTCTTAGCAACGGAAAGCTGCAATATAGACAGCTGCGTTTACGCGGGGCACTGTATACAGCAGTGGTTGATAAGGGAACTGGCTGTTGGATAAGTGACTTCGAAGAGGGGCACGAGCACATTCTCATTGAGAGAATTAGCCTCTGCGCGGATGGCCTCTATTTTGACGACTCTCCTTCGGGAACCACGCATTTTTTCATCTTGCCAGTTGTTGAGAGACGCGAAACCCTCGATGAATTCAATTACCTCTTCTACTGTCTCATGCTGGAGCCGGCAAGGACTGGAAGGGGAGTCTTTGTGCGAAAAGGGGTCGCGATGTTAAGACTGAAAGAGTCTTATCAAGACACATTCTCTAGCCTTGCACCAGCCTCTTGCTGTACAATAGAGAGCAAGGGATGGAATATGAATATTATTGATCTCCTCTGAGTCGAACCTAGTGCTACATAAACCAAACCCCTATAGGCGGGCTGTAAACAAAGTTTGCGGATAGGTGACTTTCTATTTGCGTCTCCAGCGGATAGCACAGATAACGGAACTTTATAGATACGCGAGAATCTGGCTGAAGCAATATTTACCGGCTATCTTAAGCAGAAGAAGCCTTTACTCTTAGCCTCACTAAGCAGTAGACGCGCCTTGTTATGCTTCCTTTATTGCCTCCCTTTGTGATATCTTCTTTATAGATGTTGACAGCAGCTGCAAGTAATTAGCCTCCTAACGTAGTATCACCTTCCAGCCGAATAGACTCAAGACAACAACTTTATTAATAACTCGTATCTTAGGTCTACATGTTATGATTGCTGGAGGGGGCTCTGGGATCGGGGCTGTTGCTCCCAAATTCCTAGGTTGCCACACCAACATACTGGTCTCGTATTTTATCCTTCCACGCCTCAAAGGATATGATCTCATCTCCTAGCTTAACTGAGCCGACTGGTACCGCATCAATCTCCTCCATGTTCCGTTTCGGCACCCAATAGTGCTCATGATCTTTACTACACACAGGCCCCAGTCTCCCCTCCATAAGCTTCCTGTAGCACTTATCATCTAGCTGTATACTTCCACTCTCGCTCAGACACGTCCAAATCTCGCTCGCAAAGCTGATCTCGGCTCGACATCCATCACACCAGAAAATCGCTGTCTCAGGCTCGTCAGGCAAGGAGAGATAGCTTCGAATAAACGTCTCGCCTTTTGCCATGGCGATTTCCATTTGGATGTCCTCTGCTTCATAATTCGCCACTGCCTTGATATACTCTTCCCTAGCGATACGCAGGGCTAGGCGCATCAGGTCCATGCAGGCTATGTGATTCGGAAGGTCTCGCATTACCGCTAATATGTGCCCTAGGTTGTATAATGAGTAGAGATCATTGTCAGTGCGGTCATCTGAGAGCATCTCCAGCGCTTCTGTCACACGCGGTCGCAGTATCTGTTTTGCCTTGTCGGTGTCACCGCGATACCTGAAGTATTGCGCAAAAGCAACCGTAGGCTCGATATCATGCGAATCAAGTGCCTCAAACTCAATATAGGCTGCTTCAATCTTGTCAAAGAAGCCTTGAGCCCTTGTTGGGTCAACATCTTT
This sequence comes from Fusarium fujikuroi IMI 58289, assembly GCF_900079805.1. Taxonomy (NCBI): domain Eukaryota; kingdom Fungi; phylum Ascomycota; class Sordariomycetes; order Hypocreales; family Nectriaceae; genus Fusarium; species Fusarium fujikuroi. The sequence continues at coordinate 4,082,657 of NC_036627.1, read as the reverse complement.
GGAAGTTGCAAGCTCTAGCCATGCGGGTACCATGTAGGTATCGATGAGATTAACAGCCCGCTCGTGAAGCTCAGTCGTAGCCTCGCTTTTATAGAGCTCCCATACTGCAATGCCAGCTTCCTCGTGGCCCTTGATACTGAAGAGAGTCTTGCCGTAGTAGTATCGGATTGTGAAGAGGTAGTCTTGGTCACCTTTCGAAGTGGCCTTTGCAATAGCCCGGGCAAATAGTGTTTCCAGAAGATCGTATCTTGCGGATGTTTCAAAAAGCTTTACGAGCAGAGAAAGGAAGTCCTCACCAGGTTCCAGAAGTCTGTCCATCAGGAACTCTCCTGCTGCGTTAGGGCCATCTTGAGGCTCATCAAGCAGTCGTTCAAAGAAAGTGATCATGGGTTCCCAGCAGCCGGCTATTGAGTATTTTTGAAGAACATCCGAGAAGCCACTGAAGAGATGGATGGACATACCAAGATCAAATACCTTGGAATATGTCGCAATAGCTTCCTGCTGTCGTTCCCCATCTTCCCAGTACTTGTCGCCAAGAGTGTAGATGACTCGTGCTAGAATTCCTTTATGACTTCGCTCGTTTTGCCATTCTGTGTCTTTCGCGAGTGTATCGAGCACCTTCTCAAGGTGGCTGAGAGACTCCTCTTTGGATTCGACGACACGGGATAGTGCGTAGGATGCGACCCAACTTTCTGGATCCATGCTGAGTGCCTTTCGTGCTCTCTCTTCTGCAAGTGACTTTGGAATCTTCTCACTTGCCACATACGAGAGAAGTAGTGCTGCCTGAGCCTCCCACTTTGGGCCTTTCTCCTGGACTTTGATCCTTTCCTGAGCCCAGTCTTCTAACCATTGGATATCTGCTGAGGCCGGGCTATGCACGGAATCGACCTCTTCACCGTCTTCTGTCTTCTTCTCCTTGTCATCTACTGGGACTGCTTCGGATGACTGAGCCCCATCATTTGTTTCCTTACTTTCCTCAGTGGCTGGTGTGTCCTGGAAAGATGTTATTTGCTGCAATATTAGTTAATGATGAGAAAGATTGCATACCTTGTTAAGAATTGTATCAAGTAGTATATAGGCCCGAATAGCCTCCCGCTGAGTGGTATCCTTTGTGAACAAGTCTTCAGCCGCTACCTTTGCAGAGGGGTTAAATAGAGCCAAGTGGCGGTTGGCATCAGGAGCGTTAAACAAAGCTACTAGTGGCGCGCTCTTGATATTCTCGATGACAGCAGAGTCTTTGAGCCATTTCGTAAGCGAGTTGACTCCTTGATCCGATAAGATCCATGTTTTCCAACTAGCAGGAAGATCATTCTTAGAGAACTGCACTTCATCCGCATCCTCGTGGAGCAAGTGGAATCCAAACAAGGAGTCGAGAGCATACGGCTCAGTGAACAGTCTAAGTAAAGCATCACCAACTTGAGCCTTGAGAGAACGGTCTGTCAGAGATAGGTCGGTCTCCTTCAGATGAACGTGGAGGTTACTACAGGCGTAGTCCAAAAGACGCTCTGTCTTTTCAGAGCGCTGATCGGTGAGGCAGTTTATACAGCGCAGGACCATGGAAGCTTGGGAGTTATCCGGATCTCGATAGATGTAGTTCCCCTTGCGCGCCATCTTTAAGTCAAAGAAATCATCAAATCCAAACTTTTGGTACAGGTCGCTTGGACAAATAGTAGAGAGGTAGTGTTTGATAATGCTAACCTCAGCTGGTTGGATCTCTTTGAAGCCACTAGAGCTTCCACTATCGACGATATCTCGTTTCTTGAGCGGGATTATCTCTTGTATAGCGCCAAGTTTGTACTGCACAAGACCTGAGTCGGTGGTAAAGATGGTGTATTTTGACGCAATTTTGGCCTCGATTGACATAAGCGACGTGCTTGCATTGGGACCAGCCTTGAGGGCGAGTGCTGCTTCAATCTGGGCAGGTGAGAACCAGATTCGGGCATCGTTGACCCAAAGAATCATCTCATTAATCTCAGCGATCTCTTTTGGCGTACGCTGTTGATTCAGCTTCTCGATATCCGACTCAATCTGGTCGGGTCGTACGTTGCCAGCAGATTGAAGCAGAGCATCAATTTCATGGACATCGTCTGTTCTGGCGATGCTGTCGAGCACTCTCTCGACCTTGTAGTAGTCCCCCCTCGTAGAAGACTGTAGAGATGAGAGGATCTTGGATCTCAGATCAGAGATACCCGGCCTGGCCGTGTTTTTGAGGATTTCCATACTGTCCATGCGCTTGTTGATGTATAAGACAAGATCTGTGCTGTTTGCATCCCCAAGTACAATCTTGTCCATTTTGACTCCCCCAGCCAGATTGATAGTATCAAATAGCTGCTTGTTTCCTGTCAAGAGTATGCGAGTTCTTTGTATGACAGGGTTGTCAGAGAACCTTTGCAAGAAGCTGATTACAACCTCAGCATTGGCGCCAAGTCCATCGAGTACGATGTAAAATGTCACATCCATGGCCGACAGGTCTTCGTTCTCGAGGAGCAGCTGCGTCCACATGTCCAATGTGCTGCTGAATGATTGAGATTTCTCACAAATGCCTGCCATGCTCTTCATGACAGGTTCCTCAGCCAGTGCAAGTTGACAAATAACGTGTCTGGAGATAACGTTGGCGTCATTGGCATGTGTTGTCGATTTGGTATCGATATCGAGGAAGTTGTGTGCAGTAACGACTCTCTTTCCCGAGCCCTTCATCTTGCGCAGATGAACAACGACGTTGGATGCAAGGAGTGTCTTTCCAGCCCCTTCTTCACCCTCAAGAGCCAGGATACGCTTGGAGTCTTCGGAGCCCGAAATCCAACGAGTAAAGCGAGTGTCGTGGAAGAGCCACTCACCGGTGCCCTCGAGGATGTTGCTTTTGTGTCTTTTCCACGTCTTATCCCAAGGCTCACGACCAGATTCAATTATGGTACGGTCCAAATCCAAGGCGTTGACAATGATGAGCTTCCAGTTGTTTATATCTTTTTCATGTTGTTTCTGCTTTCTGTCATCAACCAGGCTGTTGTGCATGTTCTTGGTTAAATTGAGGCCGTCCTTGGAGTTGGCTGCTGCTTCGTTACTCGACTTCCAAGTCTGTGCAGATACGAGCCCATGCTCCTTTTCTACAAGGTTCTTCATGGCACCTAATAGTTCCTGTACACCATCGTCATTGAGGAACATCTGCTTCATGAAGGCAGCAAACTTGCTCCGTTTTGAGCGTAGCTTGAGGGTATGGTCACAGATGTCCACAAAGATCTGGAGATGCTGACAAGCAATTTTGGTGAGCTTTGAATCCATCCCATAGTCCGTGTAGTAGGTAAGTCGTTCCAGGAACTCGATACACTTCTCGAGAAGGCCAGCGAGGCTTTCGAAGATACCCTCGTAACCCTGCCAGGCCTGGATTACAAAGGTGAGAGCATTGTAGCAGGTACCTGCTGGAGCGAATACCTGGACCAATTGTCAATATAGCAAGGAGATAGAAATAAAAACTCACGTATGACGCCCCGTCTGCAACGATGCCTCCAACGGTCTGGATGCACTGAAGCGTGCGGTTGAAAATGTTCTTAACGGTACCATACTTCTCAGATGCCTTCTTGTCCCTGGACTGGGATTGATCCAAATGTTGCAAGACGCTGTTAATGTCCAGGTTCGGTTTGATCTTGGAGGAATCTCCACCTGCCATTTGCACAACGCGGATCTCGACTTGTTTCCAAATCTGTGAGACCTCATCATCGACATTAGTGCCAAAGACACTAGTGCTGAGTTCGCTACTGGCAGAGATTGTAAGTGCCATTACGTTGAGACGAAGAATCAATGCTTCAAATGAAGGAGAAGAAATGCAGCAAAGGAAAGGTGATTCAAAATCTTATCTTTGAATACTTAAGGACACTTCGTATCTATAAGTGGCAACTGAACTGTTGCCTGGAGCTGAAAGGCGCGAATGTCGGGACTTTTGTCTTCAGGGTGGCCTGATATGTTGGTTGTTGGTCATGCGGCTGAAGCTGTGCCGTAGCATCTCACGCTTTGCAGATGCTGACTGTAGTGAGGCCAATCAACGGTCAACTTGTATCTCTGAACAAAGTCAGAGCATGGTTGCTGCTGACGCAACAACCAACAGGGGGATGCAATGCTATGAAACATCATACCGCATTAGGCTCAATTGCCGCACATCGCCAGGTAATACGAACGGGAGATAATGCGAAACGCAGCAAGGCAAAATAAATGAGAACCTACTACAAGTATAGAAATATTTGTTCCTCAAGATTTATACATCCACAACTCGTTCAGTTAATGTTACATTACAATACAAGCCTCCTCTAAGACAACATATCAAGCAATGGGGATCCTTCCATCAGAGAAATGAAACGAATACTATAAATACACCTCTCCTATCAACTACATCTGAATGTCTTTCTAAAACCCTCTTCTGGCAGATTTGCAAGTGAAATATCTCCGTCAGCCACCGTGCTTGAGACCTCTGACTCTCCAGATGAAGAGTCGGGTAAAAACTCAATCTCAACTGGCGGTACGAGATATTTACTCTGGCTTGGCCGTCTCTTGGGTGCCCCAGCTGTTCCAAATTGCCATGCTTGCTTTGAGATATGACGAGACTACCTCAACTGCGCCACTCGTCTCGCTTGGTGACATGCTACGCGGAGCACTCGGTAGAGCCATGCTTGCGTAATCAGGGCTCTCAGACTGTCTGGGTTGCAGACCCTCGTGTTCAATGCTCCTCGGGCCATCGCTGTTGAGTTGTACGGACCTTTTGAATCCTCGGACTTCCTTGCTAGCTCCGCGTGTACTTCTGCGCGAGGACTTGAGTTCCTCATCAATCATTCGATCAACGTCTTGGACGAATGTCTCACATAGCTCCCTCAACCTCATCGAAACGCCACGATGCCAATCTTTGCCGGCTCTGGGGTTTAGCTCAGGATCCAGCGCACAATAAATTGATCGAACTGTGTTCCTTGTGAGCTCTAACCTATCTTGTTGACGTGCCCTTGTCATGCCGGCCATGCTTGAATTATCAGTAGCGTAAGCAAACCTCCATTGATCGATATATGTCGCTACCAATGGCTTGAGCACCCGAATTGCCCAAGTATATGTGTTTTCCAGTATGAGTCGGAATTTCAAAATATCATTAGCTACGGTTATATCACCTGCCCAAATACATTGCATCATCTGGCGAGAGCATTAGTATAGCTTGGTTGCCGAATCGCAATCTGCACTTACATAACCCTCTTTGTATCCCTGATACTGCTGACTATACTTATCTTTGAAGCGATATGCCATGAGGTCTTGAGCATAAAAGGTTATCCACACCTTGACTTGGGGGCCGACTGTGGTAATAGTTGGGACAGGAGGGACCTGTGCGTTGCCGGCCAGCTGGATAGCGAACCTTGCGGCATTCTGATTCAGCTTGACGGCACACCCACCTGCATTCGCTGCTTGGCAGTAAACAACTTCCTCCAGTCGCCTGGAGGAAGCAGTCGTGCTCCTTTCCGTGCCCTTTGCTCTCTTGTATTCGACAACAAGCCAAGGATAGGAAGACAGATCTGCTTCCAGTGGGGTTTTCTTATCGAGAACATTGAAGGGAGTAGGCTTTAAGCCATGCTGATTTAATTCTCTCAACGTGGACCATAGGAATGGCTCCACTAGGGATGGTGTTGACTCTTTGTGCCATTCTCGCGCCCCGTGACGAGTTACTGTAGGTATTTGGGAGTCAGGGTGGTACATCGGAAATAAAAAGACGAGGTCGGGTTTTGGAGCTTTGAAAGGTCGGTCTTCTTCACTTCTTTTATTGAACGTTGTCCATAAGGCATCCGTATTGCTAGATTGTAAGTTGGTAAGTTTATGTCTTAAGTCATCGATGAGAACATACTTACAACACGATGGAGTCATAGTAGTATTGACATCGTGAGGATCTGCGATGGGGGATAACTATGAGTGGAGAGCTCTTGGGTGGAGTTGTATACTGACATGCGAGGTCTTTTTCCAGTGATGGAGGCACGCGCCATCAATGGGTCTAAGAAATATTCTCGATAGAAATCATCCCATCGATCTTCTTTGAACCCTCCCTTGGCAAGTCTTTTTGCTTCATTCTGGATAGTTAGGTCCTGTTTGGTAGTAGGGTCAAAGTCCTGGCATGTAAAGTCAAGCATTGCCTGTTCGAGACTCTTAACATGGGTCGGGAAAGGGTCTATGCGCTGGTCCCGAAGGTCTTCATCATAGAAGAAGCCGGTATCAGCCAAAGAGGAACGTTTCCAAGACATGTTGGATAGAGCGAAAGCTGCGATGCTTGATTCAAAGAAAATGAGAGTACCAATAGTTAGGGTTACCTGTTGTTGGGTTCTTATCACGAATATATGCACCACAAGGTTACATCTGTTGGTCGACATGTTTATATCCTTGCTTAGTGGCGTCGCAGGATACCTACTTACTGGTCAGCCTTAGTGCTGCGCAACAACCTTTTCGGTGATTCTGGATATATGTATGATTCAGGTCCAGAACAATGTCCCTCCCCAGTCGTATCTGTAAATGAACTGCAGAGCAGAGGCGCAAACATGCCTGAACGAGTTGCAGCAATTAAAATTCCAGGCATTGAACCACTAACTAGAATCGATTGAATGTATTTACATTCCATAGCCATTGAACAATTCAGGAGAGACTCGTAACAGATCATTGACTCATTGAGCCTCCTTTATCGTGCTTCTGGGTCTCCAAACGACCTGCCTAGACGGGGTAGCTAAAGCACGCGAGAAATGAGCTGAAACAAGGATTAGCTGCTGAGCGAATCAAAGGTATGGCTAACACGCACTAACTGTAGCGCCCGGACCGCCCGGGTTACCCGCCCGCTCTCCCGAGTCTGACAATGGTTCGCATGTTTTTGAGAAGTTGGATAACATTTTACGGGGTAAGCTATTGTTTCAAGAATCTGCAAGGGAGATTACACTTGACTGTTAGGAAGTGATGTGCTTGCAGATTTCAACTCAAGTGAGATAAGCAGCTTTCAAGCTTCCGCAGTCCGAGTCGGCTCCTCCTTAACAATTCTTCCATTGGGTAGAATTGGGGGAATGACGTTGCCTTATCTTCAGGCCCCATACCACGTAACCATGCCGCAACTTGCAGCCTAGCTCGTATGTTCAGTTGGGCTGATGAGAAGTGGGATAAATGACGTGCTGCAGAAAGTTCTGTTAGGCCTAGTATAGCTGGAGTAATCAAATCCTATTTATAGTACATTCTAAAACCCAGAGTTGATGGAACCGGTACAAAGCATGTGTGAGAAGAACCCAAGTGAGTAGTTTACTCCCGTCTTAGTGCACCCTTCATCATCGTTCTTGGTGCAGACGCCCAAGATCTCGCTGTTCTGGGAGAATTCCCATCCTTCGCCATTCCAATTAAAGCCGTACTGATCCTCCGTCTTCAGCCCTCGGATTTCAAAGAATCCTTCGATAAGGCACCTCTCGGAAACACACTAGGGAAGCATTAATACAAGGAAATTAGAACTATCTTGGGGTCTGAATATACTTCGAATTGCTGGACGTTATCGAGGCAGCCGCCCGGGTATGATACAGCAACTGCGTCAGTGTTGTAGATATCACCTCCAGTATCAGGAACAATCTCTCCGATTCCCATAAGTTGAGGTTAGAAACAAAGAGGGAAGCAAAAGAGGAAATGAATGCATACTTTGAGATGCGGAAGTGCCGACTGCGAAATCTGCTCGAGCGTAGCCAATCAAGGCCATCAAGCTAGCGATGCGAAAAATAGAATGCATTGTGACGAAGAAAAAGTTTGATAAGGTTTGTAAGCGTACTGGTACTGTGAGGTGAGGCTTGTGAGCTGCTGATGATGGTGCAAGTCGATCTGACATCAATGCCCTTATATAAGTGCTGTGAGTTTGCCGAGACTTGGCCTGGCGGCATATAAATGAAATATTCTGATGATCTCTCTGTTGTCTAACAGGATTAAAAAGTGTTGCCTGGGATGATCCTCATTGTAGAGGTATAGAATGACGTATCGTTGCTTTTGGCTGGTGTTGTCGCACAGCCTTAGCGGATCAATGAGGCTATGATCTCGTTCGGTCCTCCAATTTAGTCAATACATGGGCTAGTTGATCTGGAAAAACTTACAACCCATAAGCCTATTCCCCATATCTTTGTCGATTATCCCCAGTTTGAGGAAGGGGAGTTTGTTTTAGCTCTGGGCTAGCATGTCGAAGGATCAGAAGGATTTAATGCTACGTCATTGCGCGCCGTGGGGCAGAAGGATATGGACCCAAGAGAGGGATTAAGATACAACTGTCACGCTAACAATGGCTTAAACTGACTGACTGACAGATTTATAAAATAATAAGAACTGCTTTCCGATAGTAGGAGACCTCTTTAGCTAATAAAGCATAAATTTGAGGGTATCTCTGAGCATATTGCTGCCTACTCACTAACAAGATGGATTAGGGTAACTGGGGTTTGTGGGGTTCGTGGATATAAAAATCTTAAACCCTTCTTCAGTCTAATAAAAAGACTATTAACAATAAGGCCTAGTACTAAACTTGAAAGCATGCTTATAGCTAAGTTCTAGCCCTTTCTGTTAAAACGTGAATCGTGTACTGATTGAAGAAGCAGATCTAGACAGACTAAACGCGTGATGGATCCACGGGATCGGATAAATGATAACACTGACCTTTCACACTTTCATCCACCTCAGTCCTGTAGATACACCGATAACATTCAGCTCTGATTCTGTCCCGATAATGATTGGTCTTTGGCCTCTTGAAACGTTAATAAATAGCGGTAGACAAGCAAAAAAAGAAATGATAGGCATGCCAAGCCAGAAAGTGGAAATTAGCAGTACACAAGCCAATTGAATGCATCGCCTTCGCGCTCACCCTAGAACGGCTGAAGTGAAATCGACAGGGGCCAAAGTCAAGTGCCAGAAGATAACGAAGTTAAAAGGTAGGAGGTGCTGTTGAGAAAGTGTGAACATGTAGAGAGAAGTAGAAATTTTCCACTCCCCTCACGTTACCTTGTTCCTCAAATTCTCTGTCATTTGCTACTCGTTTTCTATGTCAAATATTGAATCTTGACCATGTCGACCGGGCTTCCTATCAGGCTTCTTTGTAACGACAACGGGATCTTCTCCGTTGTTGACCCTGTCGCTCACCATGTGACGAGCTTTGACATCCTCTCCTACACCTGGGGCAAGGAAGTGGCGCCTTACAAATGCGGTATTGGAGGCGTCACCTGGGATATCAAGATCAATCCCGACAAACTGAAAGACATCAAGCGGCTGATGGTGGCAGCCAACATAAAGTACCTTTGGGCCGACTGCGTGTGCATAAACCAGACAGATGAGAATGAGAAGACTGCTGAGATCCCCAAGATGTTCGAGTACTACAGAAACGCTGAGAGATGTCATCTTCTCATGGACATGGAGGAAGCTTGGATCCCGCAGGAGATCGTCGATGATCTAAAGTTCCTTGACCATGTCTTGTACCATATGCAAGGTGCGGCTCTCGCCTCCGAGGCCGTCGGTCTGACTGAGAGGGTCGTCAACCTTCTTACCCATTGGGCCAGCACGACCTGGAAGTTTGACATAGCCCAGTCGAGCGTGAGGTCTGCAGCAATCGACATGGGCGTTTTAAACTGTTACTCGACCTGCATTAAACGTGTCACATCACTGTTCGACAATGACTACTTTACTCGTGTCTGGACATTCCAAGAGATGATCCTCGGCAAGAATATCACGATTTGGGGGGTAAACCCCGAAAGTATCTTCTACATCGGCCAACTCCATACCTGGATGGACTTGGCAATCGAGTGCGCTGACAAAGCGGTCAAACTGCACGATTGGATTGAGAATGGCAGGTTTTTCAAGACGGCAGCAGTCAACGCCATACTTAGAGTCATTGGAGAGGATATCTTATTCCTCGTCAGCCTGCGAACTCAGGTGAAGGGCATTAACAGTGCAAGGACCGACATCATCAACGGTGGTTCTTACTGGTGGCGAGAGAACTACAAAGGGATAAGCAACATATTTTCAGCCATCTCTCTCAAGCCACGCAAATGCAGAGACACGGCGGACATCTTCAGGGGCCTCTTGGGCATCTTTAGCGGACTTTTCACCGATGATGAGGTGAAAACGGAGCTGTCAGGAAAAGACATCACATCCATCTCATTCAATTTCTTCAAGAAACTGTCTGCTGAGACCGGACTGGCATGGACCAAGCTTGGAGTAGCCAGTAAGGCAAGGGAAAGTGGGTGGAACTGGATCCCGCTGGTAGCAACCGACAACCAGGTCGCGTCTACCGATTGTTTCGCGGGGGTACTCAACCTCGGAAGACTGAAGAAGGAAGGGCGGGCGAAAGCATTAGCCACGACAGGTCTCATCGGAACCCCACGCAAGCTCATGAAGATCCGACTCAGCCAAGGAAAAGGAGACTTCCAATTCACCTTCAAGGGCTGTAATTGTGGCAAGAAGATCAAGACTGGCCGCATCAGTAGGGAGCTCATACCCACGTATGACCAGCCCAGAGACGTGGTCAAGGACGAGACTGGTAGGACCCTGGTCCAATGCGCTACGATCTTGGGAGCCATCATGGACCCAGGATGCGATGACCTGGTTCAATATCGGAGGAAATTGCTCCAGAAGCTGCAGCCGATGTGGGAGACTACAGATCCCAGTGCAAAGCCTGTAGGTTGGGAAGACCGGTCGGTGAGCGGTACAGGCTGGGAACATCCAGACGCCATAGGTTTTCGGGTGCATAATTTCTCCATGAACTACCGCATGGTCTCGATGACAAGGTGCGGCTCGCGCCTTGCAAATGGGAGCACGGCAAACATCATCTGCCACGTCAGTGTTAACTGCGGATGCACTATCGTCGCCCCATTTGCACTTATTTTCGAGGCCATAACCGCGGTTCAAGGAAGCTCCCTGGGTGACACGGCTGCAGAAGCAGACAGTGATGACAGGATAGTGCTACAAGATGGATTAGGACTTGTACAGGTTGGTGATGTTGGCAAAGCCTTCGACGTAGTAGCATTCTCGGGTGATATACAGGCCCACAAGTTGTATGCTGCCGCCTGCAGGAAGAACAAGGAGAATGTGAGAGTTGTTCATGAAGTGCCTCTTCCCAGTGGCAGGGCACTGGTGCAGGAGGACTTTACACATGGGGCTATGGATATAATGAAGGATTATGGATATGTGCATACTGGGGGATCTGGAAATTTGCTCTTGTCTAGAAAACATCGTCTGGATGCTTACAAGGTGGTTGGTGTTTGCATTGATGAGTATGTTCCACATAAGAATGAGGAACAGCCAGTCACTATTGGATAGAAAACCCAATATCTGCCTTGATCAACTTTAGAGACAAGTAATTATTAAGATTATTTTATCTTCTTTTATGTAAATATTATTTATAGGCTAAAATAAGAAGATATAAAACTATACTTTAGTATTAATAAATCTAACTTAAGATTAAGGCTATGCAATGATTGGATCTCATTGTTTTACATTTTCAATCTGTAGCCTACACCAATAGTTGTGACTGAAAGTCAGCATGCATATTGCACAGCCTCCACAACGTATTACTAGTAATCCTATATCAGGCTGCCTTACCCCTCCCAACACGAACCCAATTCCTGTCTCCAATCTTCCTCTATCACCTTTCTCCTAAATCTACATGATCATGTCGTCCACGAAGGTTGACAAAGGAGAAGACCCGCTAGATATCCCAAAGTCAGATGGTAACGACATTATCAGAGAATTCAAAGACTATGCTAAGCAACAGCGAGAAATTGTAAAGCAAGCAAGATTAAACCGGAAAAAAGCGGATAAAGAAGCACAATTTACAGAGCTGAAGAAATTTGCCCAAGGTTTCAAGCTGGCCACTCCAGTACCATCAGATTTGGTTGATATTCTTTCCAATGATCCTTCCAAGCAGAAAGAGATAATCGAAAAGGGTAGACGTGCCGCAGAACCTCTCGCGCATGAGAAAGCAGAAGCAGCCGAAACTAAGGAGGCCGTCGAACCCGAAAAGCAGAGGCCGCCACCTCAGAAAAACAATCAGGGTGTATACTGGCTCCCACAATCCGTATCATGGGCCGATGTGGTGCGTGGCACGTCGTTGAAAGTCGATCAGCCTGCTGCACCCATTTCTAGTTTCAGGAGTAATAACCCGACAGCAAGCGTCTATTCTTCATCCCTTAGTGGCTTCACGAGGAGTACCGAGGCAACACAAACGACAACGTTGACTTCGGTGTCTAGTCAATCCAAGACTGTTCGTGCTGACCAAGTTCGAAACCCAAATCCTTCCTTGGGAATCCTCAGGGATATTCAAGAAGTTGATGAAAATCTACCATCTGTACTGGCCCAAAACAAGACGGGACAATCATTACAGGATGAGCCTTGTGACAAGGATGACGAATCGCTCATCTCGCAAACATCAACGACCTACACTCCAGAGCAGAGAGTTGATGTCGTTGTGAGATTTTCGCAAGCCATGCTCAAAGGCCTCCACTCTCATGTCAACTATGGTGCGGCAAATGAGTCATCAAGGCGACATGTCCTTGCTCATCTCTGCTCGGCTTTGAAGACATTTGCTGAATCCGTTGAGGCGGATACGTCAGAAAGAACACAAGCAAAGGCGAGAAAAATGGTGCGAAGGCTGAGATCTGAAATTGCTCGCAATCTTCAGGACGAAATCCTGAGGGACGACCAAGTTCAAGAAAGCAATCGCATGCCGATCAATTTAACAGACAGAGACGAAATGGGCGCTGCTGAGAAGATAAACCGCTGGGATATACCGACGCCTGATCTGGATTCCCGGGCCGGGTGGCAGGCAGAACCAGATATACAGCCCAAGCAACAGTACCACTCAGAGCCATCTCTGAGCCTCCCTACAAGGTCAGAGAGCTCCGTGGAGCGGAGCGACGTAGAAGTGTCACCACGTGATACCACGCAGATATATGGGACATCTATCAATCCAGTTGAAGTAATGAAGCACTTTTCAACACATCCAGCGTTTGAGAAGCTCCTTCAAACTACGCGGAAGCTCTTTGAACGATTTCACAGTCAAAAAATGGATTTGGTACGCCAACGCACATCCCTCTCGATTCGTCGCCAGATAAGAAAACAGGGAAGCAATAGCAGTGTCGCGATTTTCAACCTCGACTGGGACCTACATGGTTTCTTAGTCGCAAATTATGATGATGGCGTCCATCAAAATATTGACAAGATACTTGCTGTCACTGGGACAATGGGAAATGCGCAGCTATGCTCAGTTGGCCAATACTTTGCATGGGCATGGCCAGGTTACGAATTTCAGCTGTTGGAGGAACTGCAGTCAACACTGCGTGGCTCTACAAGCAAAAGTAAGTGCCGTGTGTTTGGGCGGAACCACTACCCTGGCTAATATCTTATCAAAGATCGACGACGCAAGAGGCATCCGGCGGGACGCGTGACTGTAGACTCAACACTTCACATGGTAACAGTCCATGGAGCCGAAGATTTCATCATTGCTATTGCGCAGCAGCTCTCTTGGTTGATAGCAGTATGCCAAGAAAAGCAGGGCCAGATTTCTCATACCTACGTGGGCTTCTTTGAGGCAAATAGTGCCGAAACAACTGCAATCGCGACATTCGACATCAATGTTCAACTCGAAGTTGCATCGATTCAACCCAGTGGCAGTTGCTGGAACACGATAGTCGGACCCGCAGTTATAGTAACTGGGTTTCCCCTTCCTGAGCGCCATCACAACGAACAAGGGCTTGAGATGTCGGTCCCTGTGATGGCGGCTCTTGCGGACACTCCTCAGGCCGTCAGTTACAGAGGTGGTTTTGTTTTCAAGGCCAGACACCACGCTATCGTACCCATCGAGGACTTTGGATCGTCCATACAATGGCATTTGATAGACACCTATCCCGAGAGGCTTGAGTGGACTCAGATCGATAGAGCATGCCCTAAGAGACTTAGAGGCACGATGAACAAAGACTTTTGGAATCGCCGCTCATTTCTCGGGTGGTGCCCGCAAGTTCTTGAGCTTCTGGCAACATCGAGCTTTAATCATGCGTCTGTACAGTACTCCAAGGCTGTGAAACCTCCAAGATGGGCCCAGATTGATAAGTTCATCATTGGATTTAGCCAGTGGGGAACAGCTACTGCTCAAGTAACCTTTGGCAAGAAAGATGGGTTCCGAAGCTTTCGACCAGATGATTACGAAACGCTACTTGACGATGCTAAGGATACTCAAGTCATTTTGCATGACACAACTTCCAAACGCGCTTTTCAAACCAATGCGGAGGATCTGATTCTTAACATTCTTCTCCATCGACAGAGTTTACGTCTATCAGGACAATCACAAAACCCGACAGAGAAGAGTGCAGTAGATATCATCCATGGTGCAGATACAAGCAGACAGAAAACCACAACTCGTGCTGCTATGCTTAACAACGCTGAGAAGATTTTTTCTATCAGAACATCCATGTCCAATGCTAAGAAGGAAGAAAGCCGGTTTAAATACGAAGTAAAACTGCTCTACTCGACGGTCGATGGGCTCTGGGCCCAGTCATATGCAAGTGGTGACACGGCAATAAAGCTCGGCGTCCAGTTCGGACAGAATGTCGCTGGATGGGAATACATGGATGTTGTCAACAACATCAAAGTGATATTGCCCAAGTCAGTTGACTTGAAAAAGTCATGCGGGCGCTGGAACGACTACGCAAAAGACATCCAAGCCATTGTGCTATTTGGAGGTGACTTTGGAGATGTTCTCGCACCGGGGTCATCCAAGCTGTGCTTGAATTACAAGTACCTGCCAAGAGATGAGTGCTACCTGGGCGTTCGAGTAGACGCACTCCAGTCGCTTTATGATCGGCAGGGGTCATCCCAAGACCAAAAGAAACTTTCGCCGTCTGGCCTTACGCTACAGGGATCGCAAGATCTGTTCAGGCCATGTGCAGGCATATGCTCCGATCATGTGGTTCGCATTGTGAAGCAGTCAAAAGGCCATTGTCCACTACCTCTTGAGAAGAACGGTGCAATCATTATCGGCGAAGCTCGAGAGAGTTTGCGCCCCAACATGTTTGGCAAGAATCAGCGACCACAAAAGAAATCTTCTCGAGCTCAACGCCAAGAACGCCAGGCTTTGTACCGCACAAAGAGGGAGACAGACGCGATAGCAGCTACACAGTCCCCAGAGCCTGACATATTTCCGAAACCAATATACTTGTCCGACAGAACATCAGAGAATGCGAAAGCAAGAAGACCCAAACATGAGATGTCTTCATCATCAACTGTGAGCAGTGGCCCCTGGAATGGATCTTCAATCACAGATGGGATTGTCAGCTCGTCATCCATTTCTTCAAGCCCACCGATGAGAACTTGGAGTAGCATAGTTGCTTCTAAAACGAAAGAGGATGATTTCGAGGCCAGAGTGGACAACAAGGCCGGGCTAAAGCCAGGGGCGTAATATTTAAGGTCTATTGGACACAAGGGAGGTCTTGCCGGAACTTTTAGAGATATATTCTGAGGCAAAGAGAAATAGAGCTGCATATATTCACTATTTTCTCCTTTCTATCTAGAATCCAAGCACCCTCGTCACCTTCCAATTATGGGTTGAGGTGGGATGATCACCCAGCGACCTGCCTAGAAGGGTATGTTCCCTGCAGTGCCGAGCCCGGTTACCCCTCTCGAAGAACTTTTGAAGCGCGTGCTAAGAAGATGCGTAGCGGTGAATATCGAGAGAGACATGGTCCAATTAAGCTTAAATTTTACCCTTCAAGCTAACAAAAAGGCATGATTAGTTGTATCCTTCGACGAAACATTCCATAGCTAGTCTTGTTCGTTATAATGTGATATTTACCCTGCATTGAAACAGCACTGTTCATCCCAAGATGCGGGGAAACGCCAAGTGCCCAGCGTTCCTTGCATGCTACCCAGGAACAAATGCTGACCCGCGTCATGTTTATCTCTGGCTTTGTTGCGATTTTCCACTAATTAACCAATGTCCTTCGATCCGGCTGCTTGGCTCTTTTGTGATTCCCCTCATGAGCTTCCCAACGTGGAGTAGGCAATACCACCCAGTGACTTGGCAACCGATGATGCAGACGAATCGCTTGCCAAAACGTCGCATTGGCCGTTCATTGCCAATTTCTGTTTACAGGGGATGTAGATATCACGAGGGTTGGTGGTATTGAGATCCGGGGCAACCGGAGTCTGCATAGGATCTGCAGGCGTATATAAAGGTCGTGGTTTGTCCACATTGCCTGTGCTTCGACCTCGCAAGGCCTGCTTCGTCAATACTCTCTCCTCAGCTCTCGCGCAGACCTTATTCTTCTGACCCTACATTGTCCAACTAGACATCATGCGTTACACAGTCCCTCTCATGGCGGCGCTGGCTGCCTCGGCTACAGCTACTGCACCAATTGGAGCCGGGAAGCGCGCGCAGAAGCTCTATACACTAGAGACTGCACCTGGTGAGACCGTCGAGGTTACTGAGGATGAGAAGTTTCAGATGATTGATGTAAGTTCCCATGTAACATACTCGAATGTATGAAGACTTGATTGCTGACTGTTTGCAGGATCACATCCACTTCTTTGACATTACAGAGTGGAAGGACCACAGCGCCGCTCCCTCAGGTGCTCGTCTTGCTAGCATAACAAGCAAATTCCCCGAGAAGCTTGCTCACCAAACCAACGTCAAGAATATCGTCAAGAAAGTCAATGTCAAAAACATTGAGAAGCAGCTCAAGAAGTTCTCCTCATTCCACAACCGCTACTTCAACTCTGCCTTTGGAGTTGAAGCTGCTGAGTGGCTACACAAAGAGATCCAGAAGGCTATCAAGAAGAGCAAGCATCCTTATGCCTCGGTCCGACTGGTCCAGCACCAGGCTTGGTCGCAGCCTTCGATCATTGTCTCGATTCCTGGACAGGTGCGTCTCAAGACTGTTGTCACGGGTTCTCATCTTGACTCGGTTATCTCTAATGATCGTGGAGCTGGTCGTGCTCCTGGCGCTGACGACAACGGCTCTGCATCCATCATGCTTCTGAACCTTCTCTCCGCCTTCCTGGAGGATCCCCGAATTGCCAAGGGCGATCATCTCAACACTGTTGAGTTCCACTGGTACTCAGCTGAAGAGACCGGACTCCTTGGTTCTCAGGACATCTTCAACACCTATGCTCGACTGGGTATCCAGGTCGAGGCAATGCTCAACCAGGATATGGTTGGCTACAAGGGCCGCGACGGAGTCGAGCGCTTCGGTCTCATCACCGACAACACTAGTCCTACACAAAATGACTTCCTGAAACTTCTCATTGAGGAATACGCAGACATTCCTTATGAGGAGTCTACTTGCGGTTATGCTTGCTCTGACCACGCCTCGGCTAACCGCAACGGCTTCCCCTCGTCATTCCTCTTTGAGACACCTTTCGGAAACCATAACCCTTACATCCACACTCCTAACGACACTATTGCGCATATTGATTTCGATCATGTCATTGAACATGCCAAGGTTACTGCTGGCTTTGTTTATGAGCTTGCCCACCGCAACTTCACTGTCTAAGCTGGTTGTAAGGGAAAAGAGGAGATAGATTATGATTCAGTAGTCCAGAATAAAACCTCAGGTTATGTTGCACGTTAGTTCTATATACCCTGGCAATAATAACACTTTGGAGAATTGCTTCTTTACAATATGTTACAGTTTGTCCCTCATGGTGAATGAACTCAATGGAGTCACTATGCCCTGCTCAATTCATGATGAATAATGTCGCGTGGGTCTAGGGTCGCTTTCCGTTTCCACACGGAATCCCACCGTTACTTGACCAATAATAGAAGGGGTTAGTCAAGGCGATAAGATGGATTGCATTACCCAACCAGTAAGAAGCTCTGCAGTTGATGTGGGCTTGTACCACTCTGCTTACTGAAATATCGTGCGGCTGAATTCCCCGCACGAGCTTCAACACAATTCTTCAATCTCTCTTTCACGGCGCAATAATGGATCCGTTATCGCTCGCTGCTAGCATCGCTGGCCTGGTGAGTCTCGCGGGGGCTGTTATATCAGCCGGTTACAAGTTGAACTCCAAGTTAAATGAGGATACGAGCGACACCAAGACGCTCGTTGTTGAGACAGCCAACTTCTCGGGCATCTTGCTCGGTGTAAAGGCGCACTTAGAGGCCTTTCAGTCTCTGGATGTTGATCTGAAGGCTGTTCACAGTACTATTGAAGACAGCAAGCTTACAATAAAGCTTATTGATGAGTTGATAGCCAAGCTCTCCAAGTCGAATCGTATTGAGATGTTGATCAAGGCTGGTGGGCGGGAGGAGCAGGCAGTCAAGCTGCTTCGACGTATTGAGCAGTACAAGATGTTCTTTGTTCTGTGCTTTCAGCTTGAGCAAAGGTAAAGACTTTCCTTGTCTACTCAAGAATGAAGAAATACTGATATGGAACAAGCTCTCAATCCGAAACTCTCCAGATCCAGATGGAAGGTATTGTGGCTCAGTTACAGTCACTAGACGAAACTCAGAAGGGTGTTGAGAAGGCAGTTGGCCAGTTGGTAGATGCTGGTCAAAGTAAGTACTTATCTTCTCCCTGCCAAAGTAGCCCAAAATAATCCTGTGCAGTTCAGCAACAAGAAAAGATCATCAACTGGCTTGGTACACCAACAGAAGATGAACACGATGATCTGTGCAAGCAACGCGATGCATCCTCAGCAGAATGGGTTTTTAAAAGGCAGGAATACAACAGCTGGCTGTCTAGTCCGGGCTCGGCATTACTATGTCTCAACGGAACACGTAAGTGCCTTGACTCTCTTGATGCCTATGCTAAGCATTATCTCAGAGGGCTCGGGAAAGTCGGTTGTCGTGTGAGTCTCTCAAAACAATATCATCTAGAAGATATGGCGCCTGACCGTTTTATAGCTCCAAGGTTATCGAATCGCTTCAAGAGTCTACGCTTGAGCCTGGGAGTAACGCCGTCGTTTACCACTACTGTCGCTTCACCAACCCATCTAGCCTCTCGCCTACGAATCTAGTCGGGTCGCTCATAGGACAGCTTCTCAAACAATCCTCCGATCCAAGCGTCCTCTTAGAAGTTGTGAACAATATCTACGAAAAATATCGCAAACGATCAGCTCACCCAAGTCTCCAAGACCTGCAATCTCTATTCTCTGATGTCTCTAACTACTTCGAGAGAGTCATCCTTGTTATCGATGGCTTAGACGAAATGGGTGGATACTGGGAGATTTTGGACATTTTAGAGATTCTACCAGAAGCAGATACCGAGTTCAAGGTTTTGATAGCGAGTCGAGCTGGAATGGGCCTCGACGATGCTTTCTCATCCTGCTTCAAGATCACAATCACGTCAACAGACGTTGCATCCGACATTGAGAGCTTGGTCCGCAAGAAGCTCAATAAGCGCCGATTCCGCGGATCTGAAGTTGAGGCTGTCATCAAAGAGCTTATCGTTCGCGCTGATGGAATGTAAGTAACCACCAAATCTGACAGCCAACCGCTGACGGTCCGCCTCAACAGGTTTATCTGGGTCATATGTCAAATCGACCATCTTTCCCGCGTCCGAACAGCTCTTAGTCCAAAGCTTGTGCAGGCTCTACCTCGGAACCTCGAGAAGACTTTTGAACAGGCCTTTCAAACACTCGAAGACGAAGAAGAGAAGAAACTTGCGAAGCGCATCTTACAGTTTGTCATGTTTGCTAACAAACCACTCGATCTGTCAGAATTGGTCGAAGGAATCGCCATTACATCGGATACAAAGACACTCGACGATGTGCAAGCCAACTCGTTTCGTGAGAAGAGTTACGTCTTCGAGCTCTGCGGCAGCCTGGTTCGAGAATCTCAGGCCACATCTAAGATTGATCTGGCACACTACTCGGTGTATCAGTTTTTGCAGTCTACCAAGATCGAGGGCAACAGAGAGAACGAACTCTATCTCGACAAGTCCAATGGCAACCTCGAGCTTCTCACGGCTTGTATTCGATATCTAACCATCGAGAACGTCTCGGCTGGCGGAATTGCCGAAGAGGTAGAAGCTGCACTAGAGGATGACGATCTGTACATCAGCCCGGAAGTGTTTGCAAACACGCCATTTCTCCAGCATGCCGTTAGTAACTGGCCAGCTTATGCTTCGAAACTTTCAAAGGCTGAGCTAAAAGATATCTGGACGTCTGTTCTACTCCCCTTCCTCGAGCCTGGTTCGAACTACTTTAAGTTCTGGGTACGCAAGGCACGCTATCTTCATGGATACTATAAGTATCCTCCAGGAATCACACCACTTCACGTTGCAGCTGTTCATGGACTGTCTGATCTGGCAAGAATAATTCTAGAAGATACTCATCTCAGCAAAGCTGCCTGGCAGATATCGAAAGCCAAAGTGGGAAGCAGGACGCCGCTGCATATGGCTATCGAGAACGGTCAAAACTCGGTGATCGATGTGCTTCTGGAACTTGATATTCTCGACTCAACAGATGAAAGAGATAGAACCCCTCTGCATCTGGCGATTGAGTGCGCGAACGAGGAAGCCATTACTAGACTCATCTTAGCTGGTGCAAATGTGAATCGCTGCGAAGCTGATGGACGGACACCACTCTTCATCGCCATTGAGAACAACTGGGACGGTCTGGCAGCACAACTCGCAGGGATGGCAAACCCATATAGAACCATGCCAGATGGACGCGGGTCACTCCACCTTGCAGCACAAACTGGAAGCATGACGTGGTTGAAATGTCTAATGCCTGCATGTCCCCCAAGAGCCATAAACAAACCTGATATTCGTGGTTGGACTCCTCTACTCTATGCTGTTGATAGGGGCCATTTGGATGTCGTCAAACTTCTGTTGTCAAATCCAAACTGTACAGAGGTCGGTGACCAAAACGGATGGACGCCTCTGCATGCTGCTATCAAGCAGCAGAATCTAGACTGCGCTACAGAGCTTCTGATCTCTAATGTTCCGAAATTGCCCTTCTCGGAATACAGGGAAGAGCCTGAAGGAAGGGGGGGTGAACCTGACCCTGAGATGACGGGGAAGTATGGAGAGGGATACCGGCCCAGGCAGTCCGATGCGGCAACTAGAGGAAGCCCAAGTGACAGATGGAGCGCCTGGGAACAGCAATCATCATCTGGACCCCACCAAGCAGCGACAGTCTCGTCTCCATTGCTTCTCGCAGTTTCGAGCAGCTACAAGGCTGGGGTTGAATTGCTCCTTCGTCACGCCGAAACATACGGTCGAAAGGAAATAGGCTTGTTGGAGGAAGATGGCGAGTGCCTCAAAGCGTCGATGGTGCAAGCCGAAACAACCATCTTCAAGAAGCTTGTTCCAGTCTCAACGGCAAAGAGTATACTAGCTATTTTGCCTGATTGTTTCGCGAAGGGCGACGTATTCTTGGAGATAATGAAGCAAAGACTGGACTGTGCCTTCGCACACCAGCAACTTCTCCCAGAAGCTTTGTCTGACGGCAGGCTGACTCTGGAGTTGGCGCATATGATACTGGATACCTGGCCTGTCCAAGCCACTTCACTTCCGGACAACATACTTAAGCTCGCTGTACAAATTGGAAATCACCAGGACCTACGCTTGTTGAAGCGCCTGATAGATGGAGGGGCCAATACCTCTTATGTTGACAATGGCGACCAGACACTTTTGCATACGGCAATCGATCATCTCAACTGGATTGCTACTACCTTCATGATTGAGAATCTGCCATTTAGCAAGGATATACTGTCTAGTGCTCTCCACGGTCTCATTGACGTTGCTCCAACACAAGGAAAAGACATCAGTCCTGAGATTCTTGCAATCCTGAATCTGCTTGTCGAAAAGGGCGCTGATGTCAATAGCCTAGATGTATCCAAACTCAGTGTTTGCTACGCAGCAGCTGGTAGAGACGACACTGCGTTCTTGAAATGGGCGTTAGAGAACAACGCTGTACTGGCTGCCCCGACATCAAGAGATGACACTCCAATCACTGTGGCTGTGAGATATCGGAAATATGAGAACTTGCAGTGCCTTCTCGACAATATTCTTCAGACTGCGCCAGAGACCCTGGTTGAGTTTCTGGCCACGCCGAGTACAAGCTTTGGGACGCCCCTCATACAGGCTATCGAGCTCTCCGACATAACAAGCTTGACTAAGCTTGTGGAAGCTAACAGGGCTGCCGAGTTGCTGGTTAAGACGGATATGGATGAACATCAAAGCAGGCGGCTGACGGCTTTCACCGATGCACTTTGTACTGCTATTCGAAAGCAATCGGACGAGGCTGCGGTGCTATTGATCAAGCACATGAGTAACATCTCATCGACAGGTTCATCAGGGGCGACACCCCTTCATGTGGCTGTGCAGCAGGAAGATGAAAAGATCGTAAAGGTCCTTCTCGAACACGGGGCACAATTGAACGTACCGCATCGTGACACGGGAGAAACGCCATTCGCAGCGGCAACAGTCGCCAATCTGACAGGGATAAAGGCTATTCTAAGCGAGCGTCAAGTGGACTATCAGCCCCAGGATATCATTGCAGCAGCCAAAGCGGGAGACGAAGGCTTGGTCGCAAAAGTCTTGGCTGCATATCCTGATGACTTGTACAATCAGAGAAAGGCACTATTTACAGCACGAAAACTACGACAGAAGAAGATTGAGAAGACCCTCTACGAAGTTTTGCCAGCACAGGCTGCATCTTCTCTGGTAGACGAAATAACCAGGAATGCATACGGCGATACAGTTCTGCACCAAGCAGTTCGTGCAATGAATCCCGAAAAGCTAAAGTCGCTGAGCAGTGGAGGCGATAGAGAGCTGTTGGATGCTTATGACCTTGGTGGTGACTCTGCTTTGATGCTTGCTATAGGGATGTGTCACTGGAGCGGTGCTGAGGTGTTGGCTAAAGAAGGGGCGGATATAGATGAGGCTCTTGGGAAGGCTCATGTAGAGAAGTGTGAACTTTGGATTGATAAGCTTAATGAGCTTAAGAGTCGTTATGGGAGGGTTAGGCAACGCCTGGTTTCCTCTGGGCATTTTAGAACTTAGGGTTGTAAGCCTTGATCCGGATAACTTTGGCCAGAGCGATGTAAAACCGGTGAGGTTGCACAATTTTGTAACGGTGCAGAAGTGAAGTCTCATTTCTCGTTTTCCATCGAATTAAATCAGATCAATTTTGATGATCATTGCTCCGTTTGGCGAATCCAAGACAACTAGGTCAAGGATGGCTTTTGTTGGTCAGCTGTCCCGGTTGCAGAAATGCTGTACGATTTCTCGGGTCAAGACCAATAAGAGAAGAACACACGACGGTCGCCAACAAGTTGAGATGCAACGGGCTCAAAAACGGATTTCTTTGCTTTTATTATGGAACGTGAGGTATTTATCGGACGCAACTGCGTCCCTTTCGGTATCTTACGCTTTCCTATGGGTTTTGCATTTATACTACGCAGATCGCCCACTTACTCTTTGTGTATATTTCCCCAGCTACTCCTCTTAGTCCATCACACATTCTTCATCATTCGTCCTAAAAACATTTCACCCATCTGAAATTCTCAAATCCTCATACTTGAGCTATTCTTGGTGTGAAGATGAGTCTCTGCGAGGCTTGTCGAAACGCCATGCCCAACATTCCAGCATCAGGGGACAACAAACAGTTAATCGCAGCTACGTTCAAGCTACTCTCAGGACATGGAGATTGGAAAAGATACGAACTTGAGACATCTGAGGAGAACTGGTATCGAAGAGACCCATTCCTTCTGCACACATCGTGGGAATCCCTGGTCTCATCACTGAGTGATGACTGTCCTATTTGTTGGACCCTCTGGCGGAACATCCGCTCTTCTCCAATTGCATCCCCACACAATGAATCGATAAAGGATTTCGAGGCAAAGATCACTGAGATTGACAACTATCCCGAATCGCATCGATGTTATGTTAGCATACGTCTAACGGGCCACCAACTAGATACAGAAGAGCTGAGGTTCACTTTATATAGGACAACCAAAGAGTACTACCTGGGTAAGGAACCGAATAAACGTTTAACCTGTTTGATAAGATATACTTACAAGTTCCTTCATTAGAGGCCGAAGAAGAGTTTCCGCTTGCTACTCAACATACGCCCAAGTCGGCTGCGGTTGTCGCAAATCGCTGGATCAAGACTTGCGAAGCAAAGCATTCCCGGTGTTTAAAGCCAGCTGCTCCACCTGAACATGCAAATATGCCGACTCGGCTATTAGATTTGGGTAATGGCGATTCAAGTACTTGGCGTATCTACCAGGCTTCAGAGCATGTTCCATATGCCGCGCTCTCTCATCGATGGTCAACCGATACACCTGAACTACGTACCAGCAACCACAAGAATTATTGCAATTTTCAGCCTGATGGCGCCTTGCCACAAAACTATCAAGATATTATATCTATCTGCCGCGCTATACCCATCCGATATCTTTGGATTGATTCTCTCTGTATTATACAAGATGACAACGGCTATGAATTCTCTAAAGAAGCTCCATTAATGAGGGATATTTATCAATATGCATTCCTTACACTGTCGATTTGCTGGGACTTCCCAGGTCTTTCTATATTTCGCAATTGTCGGCCGCGCAGTATACCTCGACCTATGCCTCTTGCTTATTATGGAAAACCTTTCACTGTATCGGAGTTAGATGAGTGGGTATTTGCCAAAGAGACGAAGCAAATGGAATTGCAAGTCTATGTGAGTGGAGCACCCATAAATCAAAGGGCGTGGGTTGTACAGGAACGATGCCTTTCGAGACGGCTACTCTATCTCGGAAACGACCAATTGTACTGGGAGTGTGACGGATGCACCGGCAGTGAAGCCTCACCTAACTCTATTTACAGCGATGGGGGACGTGAGTCAATTCTAGATCTCACAGGGCGTCACAAAGACACCGCGTGGAGTTGGACACTTACACAGTATACCAGAAGTGACCTGACATTCGAGAACGATAGGCTTATTGCCATAGCAGGCCTTGCTAAGCTTATCGCAAGTAAGACTGGCGGTATATATCTTGCTGGCATTTGGCTGGACTCCTGGATGCAAGACCTCTTATGGGAGCCCATTAGAAAAAGAGACCGAAGTTCGAAACTGAAGCCAGGGGAAATCGCTATGGTGCCGCCCTCGTGGTCTTGGTTGGGATTTTCCGGGGCGGTGGCCTCGGGGATTGAGATGTGCGGAGAGGGTCCAAGAATCTCAACCGTGTCGCCTAACTCGTTCAAATCAGATGAGTACCAGCCATTGGCTCTGTTAAGTCAAACTGTGGTCATTCCACCCACGAGCGATCCTTTTTCTTCCTTCGAACGAGCAATTTTAAAGATTCGATGCCTGCTTTTGCCGGCAACGTTCACTGGCATTCCCCACAGAGACGAGCAACCATGGTTCTTCCGTCACAACTCCGATATCAATTTGATCTCAGTTGGGCTGGATTATTTCCGGCTTCAAGCTTGCAAACCATTCAAAAATCCTTATGTCACATTCAGATTCTATTTCAGTAAGCCGATTGACATGTCTTCACGATATTTCCTTCTCCCACTATATATTCGCCGATCACCAACTAGGCCGCAGCAAGGTTATGGGCTTGTACTACAGAAACATTCAGGCGGTGGGCACCAGGAATTTATCAGGGTGGGCATATGGGAAGATGATCACAAGTATTCATCTCAGCTCAGCCCTATAATCAGCAACACAATCGTCAGACTAGGCCTTGGAAAGAGAGCGACTTTTGGCGATGAAAGCCTTACAGAGAACGAGCGCGTTTTTGACTCGAAAATCGGTGATTATGCAGCGGGTCATGTTGACTCGAAAGTGCTGTTTCCCCTGAAGGTCGTCAAACGGGGGGTTGAGCATCAGTTAAATGATAAGGAACTTGATGATAAGGACGGTGTTCCGGGGTCTGAGGCTAATGCACAGGAGGTGAATGAAGCTGAGGAAGAAGAAGGGGCCTCTATACGCGATGAAGAGGTCGAGTGTTCATTGTTACCGCATTTCACTACAGCGGAATGGGGTACTATCTCCTTAATTTAGATCTTAGAAATATCCATTTGTACATCTGATAGGCCAGTTGGATATCCTTTGTTTTACGATCCAGACGGAAAGACGTGAGACTAGTTGCAGGTACTCTTGGCACAACTACCGATACTATACACCATTATCCTAAATCCTCTCAAAATTTACTGTTGATTTATTTATTCAGATTGAGTTTATAATTAGTCAACGGCCAGTAAATAAATACGAAGCGGACACTATGTGTTAGGTAGCAAAAGGCGCCAATTCTGACTCCCGTTTATGGTACGGTACCTCACATATGGCATCGCATGCACTGGTAAGGAAATTAATTCGTGTTGCATAGCATTGCATCATTATTAGTTAATTTCTGCTGATGTAGTCGAATAATTTGGTGGCGCCCAGGGAAAGGTCGTCACGAACATCGATGACGTGGGCTATACTGTTAGACCCATTATTCGCAGTGTCTCAACGTCATCAGGCGTTCAACCGACAATACTGACGCTTGTATTTTCAGAATATTACATGCTTAATATGTTCGTTTGAAACAATATCTGCCCTTTTGCTGTCTCTTAGAACTTGCAGTGGTGAAATTCTACTCTTAACTTTATTCACCTTCTATCTTTGCCAACACATTGCCTTGATCTTTCAGCATAACCATGGCTACTCGTGAGTGAAAGCGATGGTCCATACAGACCAAAGACATATTCTAACTTACTTCAAGACCACGCGAAGAATGAAGTTCTTAAGGCTGCTGCCTTATTTGATGTATCTCACATCACAGCTGTCGTGACAGGCGGCGCAACCGGCATTGGATTAATGATCACCCAAGCTCTGCAGTCCAATGGAGCCAAGGTTTACATCACAGGCCGTCGTAAAGAAGTTCTTGAGCAAACGCAGAAGACCTATGGTACAGGCCCGGGAAGCATTCATGTCCTCCCTGGTGATGTCAGCGAGAAGGATGAAGCTATCCGTCTGGCAGAGGAGGTTGGCAAGAAGGAGCCGAATGGCATCCATTTGCTCGTGAACAACGCTGGTATTGCAGAAGATGATAACACCAAGTTCTGTGAGTTGTTTCGTCTGTCATACCGAACCTCGTGCTGATGCAAGCCGATGTCTTAGCCTCGGCTGGTGAGCCCGATATGTCTGACGCTAAGGCTCTTTCGGAGCACTTCCTCAAGACTGAGCCACAGCAGTGGGCAGCCACATTAAAGACAAATGTGACTGGACCTTACTACATGTCCATGGCGTTCCTCCCATTACTCGCCAAAGGGCGTGAGACTACTTCAGGTTATTCCTCACAAATCATCAATGTCTCCTCCATCTCGGGAGCTATGAAGGGTTCAAGCATGGGACAACCAGCTTACGCCACCTCCAAGGCTGCTCTTACCCACCTCAGTCGCATGATAGCTACTCTCACCAAGGACGTCAAAGTGCGAGTCAATGTTATTGCACCAGGATTATTTCCCAGTGAGATGACTACTGGAGAGTCTGATGAGGGCAACAAGAGCAATATCGATAAAAAGATGACTAACCCGGCTGGTCGGCCTGGTCATGATACTGATATGGCTGCGACTATTCTTTTCCTTGCTGGAAAGGGTGGCTTGTTTTACAATGGCCAGATTGTTTATCCCGATGGAGGTACGTTTATCTTGATTGAACTATCTAAGTCTTGTGCTGACCCATATCTGAGGTTCAACCCTGATCAACCCAGCGATCGCAAACTGAAGGTGGTGTTCCTGAAAGAGCTTAGTGAAGTAGCTATTACAGCATGTCACATCATGTGACAATTAGGAAATCCCTTGTATCATACGTTGAAAAACGTTGTTTAGTTATTAAATCAAGTCTGACTACAACCTCTAAGAACATGAAGCCTGTTATATAAACTCCTTCAAACCTGCTCGTTCTCTTCAGCAATAGCTCGAGACTTTTCAGCGGTTAGGTCAGCACCCTCGGCATTGCGTCGGAACTCCTCCTCCTGCAGTGTCAACTCCTCAGACAGTTGAGCATGGGCCTTCCACACGGGCTTGATCTCGAAGAGGCGATCCATGGTGTCAAGAGGCAGACCCTTGGTCTCAGGAATGAAGAAGAAGACGAAGATGGAAGAGAGGATCATAAGCGACGCGAAGAAGAAGTAAACGCCATAGCCCATCTTAAGGAACATCTGGGGAGTAAAGCGAGAGACGATGAAGT